>NC_091434.1:49381575-49454668 GCF_964237555.1 Oryctolagus cuniculus
GCTGCAATGGCCGGAGCTGTGCCAATCCGAAGCCAGGAGCAGGAGCTTCTTCCCGGTCTCCCAAGTGGGTGCGGGGCCCAAGGACTTGGGCCATCCTCTACTGCTTTCCCAGGCCATAGCAGAGAGCTGGATAGGAAGCGGAGCAGCTGGGACTCGAACCGGTGCCACATGGAATGCCGGCGCTTTAGGCCAGGGCGTTAACCCACTGCGCCACAGCGCCGGCCCCCTGGTTCACTTTTTAAATGTCCACAACTGCCAGGACTGGGACAGGCTGAGGCCAGCAGATAGGAACTCCACCCTAGTCTCCCACATGGGTGGCAGAGGCCCAATCAACTGATCTATCGTCTGCTGCCTCCCAGAATGTATCACTAAGAAAATGGATCAGAAGCTTACGTACCAAAACTCAGACAGCACTCTGATGTGGCATGCAAGTATCCTAAGTGGCACTCAAACCTGCTGTGCCACAACATCCATCCCCAAATGACAAATAAGATACAGACAATCTAAACAGACCCATAACAAGAAACTGAAGCAGTAATCAAAATCGTTTATCCAGCAAAAGTCCAGGATCTGATGGCTTTACTATGGAATTCTACAAAACATTCAAAGAGGAAGTAACTCTAATACTTTGCAAACTATCCCGAAATACTGAACAGGATGGAACTCTGCCAATTTCTTTTTATGAGACCATCATCATTTTGATACAAAAACCAAAGGCATGATAAAAAAGAAAACTATAAACTTGTATCTTTTTTTTTTTTTTTTGACAGGCAGAGTGGACAGTGAGAGAGAGAGACAGAGAGAAAGGTCTTCCTTTGCCGTTGGTTCACCCTCCAATTGCTGCCGCGGCTGGCGCGCTGCAGCCGGCGCACCGCGCTGATCCGATGGCAGGAGCCAGGTACTTCTCCTGGTCTCCCATGGGGTGCAGGGCCCAAGTACTTGGGCCATCCTCCACTGCGCTCCCTGGCCACAGCAGAGAGCTGGCCTGGAAGAGGGGCAACCGGGACAGAATCCGGTGCCCCGACCAGGACTAGAACCCGGTGTGCTGGTGCCACAAGGTGGAGGATTAGCCTAGTGAGCCGCGGCGCCGGCCCTAAACTTGTATCCTTAATGAATATAGAGGCAAAGATTCTCAATAAAACACTAGCAAACTGTATCTAAAACCACAAGAAAAAGATCATACATCATGATTAAGTGGGATTTATCCAAGAAATGCAAGGATGGTTCAACATTTGCAAATCAGTAAATGTTATAAATCACATCAATGGAATAAAAAAACATATGGTCACCTTAATAGATGCAAAGAAAGTATTTAATGATTCAATACTCCTTTCATGATAAAAAAGAAAATCTTCACACAGTAGGTATAGAAGCAACATACCACAAAATTACAATTATACCCAGTGCTGTGGCATAGCCGGTAAAGCTGCAGACTGCAGTACCGGCATCCCATATGGACACCAGTTCAAGTCCCAGCTACTCCACTTCTGATCTAGCTCCCTGCTAATGTGCCTGGGAAAGCAGTGTAAGATGGTCCAAGCCCTTGGGCCCCTGTGCCCACATGGGAGACCAGAAAGAAGCTCCTGGCTCCTGGCTTCAGCCTGGCCCAGCTCCGGCTATTGCAGCCACTTGGGGGAGTGAACCAGCAGATGGAAGACTGATCTCTCTCTCTCTCTCTCTCTCTCTTTCTCTTTCTCTCTCTGTGTGTGTGTCTCTGTCTCTGTCTCTCTTTGTCTCTAACTTTGCCTTTCAAATAACTAAATCATTTTAAAAATTATAAAGACTATACAGGACAAAGCAATAGCCAACATTATACTGCATGGGAAAAAGCTGAAAGCATTTTCCCTCAAAACTGGAATAAGACGAGGATGTGCAGTTTCACCACTCTTACTCAATTTAGTATTCCAAGTTTTAGCAAGAGCAATTAGGGAGGATAAAGAAAGAAAGGGCATCAAAATGGGAAAAGAGGAAGTTAAATTACCCATGACTGCAGATGACATGATGATATAAATAGGAAAACCTAAACACTAAACCAAAAAGCTGTCAGAGTTGGTAAGCAGGTTATTAAATAAACATAGAAAAAAATATTTTCTTTGTATGCTAATAATGAATTCACTGAAAGAGAAATCAAGAAACTCTCATTCACAACAGTCACATACAAAAAATCAAATATAGGAATATATTTAGGCCAGCGCCGTGGCTCACTAGGCTAATCCTCCGCCTTGCAGCGCCAGCACACCGGGTTCTAGTCCTGGTCGGGGCACCGGATTCTGTCCCGGTTGCCCCTCTTCCGGGCCAGCTCTCTGCTGTGGCCAGGGAGCGCAGTGGAGGGATGGCCCAAGTACTTGGGCCCTGCACCCCATGGGAGACCAGGAGAAGTACCTGGCTCCTGCCATCGGATCAGCGCGGTGCGCCGGCTGCAGCGCGCCAGCCGCAGCAGCAATTGGAGGGTGAACCAACGGCAAAGGAAGACCTTTCTCTCTGTCTCTCTCTCTCACTGTCCACTCTGCCTGTCAAAAAAAAAAAAAAAAAAAAAAAAAAAAAAAAAAAAAAAAGGAATATATTTAACCAAAGAGAAAGATATCTACAATGAAAATTCCCAAATGCCAATTTAAGAGGACTATCTCGATAAACTGATAAATGGTCAATAAGTTGCAGCTCTTCTCCAAAAAAGTAAAGACTCTATGTGTAGCTCTTGCTTTTTCCACTGAAGATTATAAATTTCAGTAGATTAACATAACCTAGGCCCCAATACACTAAGTTAAAACTGTATTCTAAAGGGAAAGAAAAATCTAACTTGGGGCTGGTGCTATGGTGCAGCGGGTTAACACTCTGGACTAAAGTGCTGGCATCCCAAATGGGTACTGGTTCTATTCATGGATGCTCTACTTCCCATCCAGCTCTCTGCTATGGCCTGGGAAAGCAGTGGAAGATAGCCCAAGTCCTTGGACCCCTGTACCCGCATGGAAGACCCAGAAGAAGCTCCTGGCTCCTGCCTCCGGACTGGCGCAGCTCCAGCCGTTGCAGCCATAGGGGGAGTGAACTATCGGATGGAAGACCTCTCTCTTTCTCTCTCTCTCTGCCTCTCCTCTCTCTGTGTAACTTTGATTTTCAAATAAATAAATAAATCTTAAAAAAAAAAAAGAAAAAGAAAATCTAACTTACGGAAAAAATTAATATAAGCTAAGGAAACAAAGATTGTTGGATAAAAAAGTAAAAATTATACTATATTTCATTTATGTTTGCAAAGAATTTTACACCAACATCTGATGTTATTTACAATGTAATAAATCAAGCCAATCAGGTAATGCTATAATGAAACTTGGGCTCAGTAGCTCAAATTAGGTCAATGGTTAGTTAAGAGGGCAGGCTAAACCTTGAATTTTATATTGATAGAATTCAATTCACATTTTTTTGTTTTTAAGGATTTTATTTATTTGATTGTCACAGTTACACACAAATGGTTCTAAGAGCTGGGGCTAGGCCAGGTCAAAGCCAGGAGCCAGGAGCTTCTTCCAGATATCCCATATGGGTGACAGGGGCCCAAGCAATTAGGCCAACTTCTGCTGCCTTCTCAGGCACATTAGCAGGGAGCTGGATCAGAAGTGGAACAGCCGGGACATGAACCAGCACCTATATGGGATACTGGCAGCTCAGGTAGCAGATTGACTTGCTGTGTCACAATGCTGGCCCCCTAAGTCATGGTTTTGCACACTGGGCAGATGACACACTAAGACATGGACTTCCATCAAAATTACTCCATTATCTACTTCCCTTATACGTTCTATGTGATTCATGCAAGGTTACAAATTGAAGCACTTTCAAAAGTAAAGAAAGGGGTAGGTATTTGGCATACAGGTTAAGACTCCACTTGGGATACCAGCATCCCATATATAGTGTGCCTGGGTTCTAGTCCCACTCCATTCCAGATTCTAGCTTCTTGCTAATTCACATGCTGGGAGGCAACATGTGACAGCTCAAGCAGTTAAGTCCTTGCCACAAATGTGGAAAACCTGAATTGACTTCCAGGCCCCTGCCTTCAAGCCAGGGCCAGCCCTAGCTGTTGAGGGCATCTGGAGAGTAAAACAGCAGATAGGTGATTTCTGTCTGTTCCTCTGCCTTTCAAATAAATAAAACAAATAAATAAAAATTCTTTAAAAAGTGCAGGCAGGCAGCTACAAAGATAAATTATATATCAATCATGTAGCCAAATATGTAGCTTCACATTACCACCCCAGTGGAACCAAAAATAGAATGAACTGAAAATATGGGTGGGGTCAGCGCTGTGTCACAGTAGGTTAAGCCTCCACCTGCAGTGCCGGCATCCCATATGGGTGCCAGTTCAAGTCCCGGCTGCTCCACTTCCAATCCAGCTCTCTGCTATGGCCTGGGAAAGCAGTGGAATATGGCCTAAGTGCTTGGGATCCTGCACCCCATGTGGGAGACCCAAAGAAGGTCCTGGTTCCTGGCTTCAAATCAGCCCAGCTCTGCCTGTTGAGAACATTTGGGGAGTGAACTGGCGGATGGAAGACCTCTCTGTCTCCCTTCTCTCTGTAACTCTGCCTCTCAAATAAATAAATAAAATCTTAAAAAAAAATATGGGTAAAGGGGCAGGACCTTTAGGAGGGCTACACCTTCTGTTGAGATCCATACCACAACAGATTGTGCACAGTACCCCCAACTGCCAAATATGGACAACTTCTCTAACTTAGAAGAAAATTCAACAAGTGACACTACAGAAATGAACTAAACAATTATTCTCCTGGCACCAATTAAGCCAGGATAGAATGAAAACAAAGATTACAAAAAGAACAAAACAGCTGAGAAACCGATACTTTAAAGTCAAAATAGGAATCCTCTGATACAAGAAACAAATAGCTTTTCCCAAACAAAATTTAAGAGCTAAGAAAACAGTTCAGTTTACAATCAAGAGAATTTCTGGAATGGCATGTCACTTATTTAATGTAATAATGTTTGCAGAAAAAAATTTTTTCACCTATTACATTCTGAGGCATGAGTTGTTAGGAGATACAGACATGTCTTTCATTAAGACTTTTTTTTTAAGCAAAAGGAAAATGTATTTCTTCATGGTCTATAGTCAAGATTTTAGAGACATCTATATTTGGCAAAAAAAAAAAAAAAAAAAAAAAAGACAGTTAAAGTAAATTACCTGGAAATAGAAGTCTAATATACCAACCATGTCTGTGCCTTCTGGAAAACACTGAAAAAAAAAAAAAAAAAAAAAACCAGAAAGGCAATTAAAAATATAGGCACAGAGAGGGGGGAAAAAAGCATATTAGTAAAAGAATATGAATGAGAAGACTAAATTAATAATGTGGGAAATGTTTCATTTCAATTAACAAAACAGCATGTAACCAGTAAAATAGTGTATACATGAAATAAAGAACAATAAAGCTAAATTGTATCACATCATATGAATTTCTAGATACAGTTTAACTGACAATGACAAACTGAATCAAAATTTATAAATTTATTTATAAATTATTATATCAGCCACTTAAAAATATCAAGGCTTATCAACACTAATCAAGCATTGTATTTTTTAAAAGGTATACTAAGCCTCAGGCAGAATTTGCATTAATATAACTAGTAGAATATTTAAATAATGTCAGGCACAAATCAACTTAACAATAACATTAACAATTTTACAACACTGGTTCAAGAGTTATTCTGCAGACACTCCTGCACCTTAAGCAGTAACAGGCAGTTGCTTAAAGGCTATTAACTTCAACATACATCTTTATTTACTTCATTAAAAAAGGATAATTTGAAATAGAAACAAAAATTTAAAAACCTTCTTTTCTTTTAAGTAGTATCCTATGGCAAAATTTCGATCACCACTTTCTCTTTCAGACTGAAACCTAGAAATGAAAAAAAAAAAACAAAAAACAACCATTTGCTCTATTAATTTACATTCTGTAAAAGCGTGATTATTCTTTAGTCTACTTTGTTCTTTATACTAACAACATTTAACTAAGAGTCAAAGACTGCTGAGTTCTGTTCTCAGTTTGATCAACAGGCTAGTTACATGGCCCTGGGTCATATGATAGATCTGTTCAAAGAAAGTGAAGTCAGCATATGAAACAGGTACCTGCACTCCCATATATACAGCAGCTCAATTCACAATAGCTAAGATATAGAATCACCCTAGATATCTACCAACTGATGACTGGATAAAGAAAATGTGGCATACATACACAATGGAGCATTACTCAGCCATAAAAAATTTAATGAAATCCTAACATCTGCAACAAAATGGCTAAACTCCTCGAAGATCATTATGCTAAGTGAACTAAGAATCAGAAAGGCAAGTATCACATTTTCTTTAATTTTGGATGTTAATATATACAGTGAGCATAAAAATTATGTGGATGTCACATCATCCAGTATCTCTGAATCATACTATGTAAATGACAATATACTCGTTTTTTCCCCACAATATGATCATTGTCATGAATCCCTCATCTATTATAATTATCTGTTTCCAAGAAATGTCTACATTTTAAGTGAATACGGCAAAATGTCTCCAGAAAAAGTGTAGAATAATTAAAAAAGAAAAAAGAAGTACAAAAAACTTAGGGTTAGAGTTAGGCAAATATTCTGAAGTAGCTATGAACAGGGTACAGGGAAAGGAGTAGAGAAATACCAAACTAGCAAAGGAGACTGTGGGGAGCAACTGGGAGCAACTTGGACTAGACTAAGTTACTGGAATTAAGACTTATTCTATGCATCTGCTCTCCCACAATATGGGAGAGGAGGAAACAGCTTCTACACAGCTGCCTCCAGTTCAACCAATAAACTGTAGGACCTGCTCCTGATTGGAGGAGAGCAGCGAACTCAGTGTGTGGGTAGCAGAGTTGGGATTGGTGGAAGAGGACTATAAAGGAGGAGAGAGACAACATGCACGAGGAACATCTAAGGGGAACATCTGAAGGAACACCTGTGCAGCCCCCGAGAGAGCCGGCCGGCGGTGTGCCGCTCCCCCGCGGAAGTGGGGAAAGTGGCAGGGGGAACCGCCCTTCCACGGAGGTGGAAGGGACGGTAGCCAACCCGGGAAGAACCAACAGCAAACCCGGGGAGGGCCGAGCAGACAAAAGAACAGCGCAGGGTCCTGTGTCGTTCCTCCACGAAGACGGGGAGCGACATAATGGTGCCGTGACTCGGATAGGAAGCCTAGGCAGGGTTTAGTGTCGTTCCTCCATGAAGAGGGGGAGCGACAGAGACCAAATTATCAAGACCAGTAAACATCAAAGAACATAATGACTTCCAACTGTTCACAAAGCAAAAGCCTAAGACTTTCAAACAAGTTGCCATGTCAGATCAACAGTTTAGATGGATAACTCTGATATCAGTTTGGGAAAGAGAAAGAAAAAGGATGAGTGAGTGATGTAGTAGGAAACTACTATGAGAGCTGCAGAAAGCCTGAATTTAGGCAGTGGAGAGGAAGAATATGATCCAATGAGAGTGGCTGGATAAACTGCCAATCTGATAAGAGGAGAGGGAGAGTGAAGTCTGATACTGAGCCTGGATTTCAACACTGCCTACTAAGAGGATAATATTTACTGATGCAGGGGCCGGCGCTGTGGCCTAGCGGGTGGAGCCTCTGCCTGCAGTGCCGGCATCCCATGTGGGCGCCAGTTCGAGTCCCGGCTGCTCCTCTTCTGATCCAGCTCTCTGCTGTGCCTGGGAGAGCAGTGGAGGATGGGCCAAGTCCTTGGGCTTCTGTACCGGTGTGGGAGACCCAGAAGAAGCTCCTCGCTCCTGGCTTCGGATCAGCACAGCTCTGGCCATTGCGGCCTTGGAGAGTGAACCAGTGGATGGAAGATCACTCTTGTTCTCTCTGCCTCTCCTTCTCTCTCTGTATAACTCTGACTTTCAAATAAATAAATAAATCTTTAAAAAAAAATATATTTACTGATGCAGAGAGTAGAGCAAGGAGCTGTTTGAGAAGAAAGAGACTGCGTTTTGATTTAACTATGTTTGAGAAATCGACCTAGAAGAGAGGGTCCAAAAGGTTGTTGACAGCAAAGGAACTGAGGATGACACTCTCCGTATTGCTGAAAGGGATAGCAGATTCTAGCTGTACATCGTAACATTTCAATGGTCAGAATACTGAATAAAGAAAAATCCTGATTATCTTGCCATACATTCTTTAAAAAAAAAAAAAAAAAGCACTACACACAGAGGATTAACTTTACTCAGAAATAACCATAGTGCATGGCACATAGCTAAATTCAAACTCTACTTTCTATTATTTATCCAAGAAGAGGGATATAGAAATGAACTGGAAGACAAAACACTCTATGCAAGTCTTGAGGAGGTCAGAGTTCAATAGTGGTGACAGGACAGAGAAAGATTAAGTTCAATAAAACATTGAGAGCACAGAAAACATTTTCAATGTGGTCAAAATATGGAGTTTAATTTCTTGGAGCGTAAAGATGAAATTCACAGAATCCTGGTAAAGATGCTTTACACTGATGAACTAATGTTGGTAAGGCATACACCTAAAAGTATCTGCCCCTGAGATGTGAATCAGTAAGGACAAAATAGAAATAAAAAGATTAATATTTATGCTAAAACTGTTTAACATTTTTCTAATCACAAGGTAATAAGGAAAAAATCAAATAAACTAAAAATGCCAAATATCCATAAAGCCTATGTACAGATCCAGTCTGCTTCCCATTTTAATTAATAAATAAAGTGTTTCTGAAACACAGCCTTAGATTGTCTATGGCTCATTTCCTGCTAAAATAGGAGAAATGAACAATTGCAAAGAGACTATATAGCCCAAAAGCCCAAAGAGTTATTGTGTGGTTCGTCAAAGAAAGGAGTCAGTGAATCCCTGCTCTATAAAACAAGAGGCTGGCAGCCTTCAAAGAAAACAAACAAACAAAACTTTAACAGACATTTTAAAAATCAAGACTCTAAAACATGGAAAATATTCTGCCTTAAAGAGACAAAACAGGCTGGCACCGCGGCTCAATAGGCTAATCCTCTGTCTTGCAGTGCCGGCACCCCGGGTTCTAGTCCCGGTCGGGGCGCCGGTTTCTGTCCCGGTTGCCCCTCTTCCAGGCCAGCTCTCTGCTGTGGCCAGGAAGTGCAGTGGAGGATGGCCCAAGTGTTTGGGCCCTGCACCTGCATGGGAGACCAGGAGAAGCACCTGGCTCCTGGCTTCAGATCAGTGCGGTGCGCCGGCCGTGGCGACCATTGGAGGGTGAACCAATGGAAAAAAAGGAAGACCTTTCTCTCTGTCTCTCTCTCTCACTGTCCACTCTGCTTGTCCAAACAAACAAAAAAAAAAAACAAAAACAAAAACAGAGACAGAGAGAGAGAGACAAAAGAGTCACAATTACAATGAAAAACATACAAACTCCAATTAGCTCAATTTAAAAAATAATAAAAGCAGTATAAAAAGAAAGACATATAGGGGATAATTGGGAACATTCACAAACTGGTTAATGTCATATTTTAAAATTAATGTTTTTTCCTAAGTGTGCTAATGGTATTGTGTCACCTAGGAGAATGTTGCAGAATGATCTAAGGGTAGATGTAATGATGTTTACTACTCAATTTCAAAGAGTTCAGCAAAAATAAAATCTATGGGGGCTGGCGCTGTGGCACAGTAGGTTGATCCTCTGCCTGCGGTGTCGACATCCTATATGGGTGCCGGTTGTAGTCCTGGCTGCTCCTCTTCCAATCCAGCTCTAGCTATGGCCTAGGAAAACAGTGGAAGATGGCCCAAGTCCTTGGGGCCCTGCACCTGCATGGGAGACCTGGAAGAAGCACCTGCCTCCTGGCTTTGGTTCAGCACAGATCCAGCCGTTGCAGCCATTTGGGGAGCGAATCAACAAAAGGAAGACCATTCTCTCTGTCTCTCCCTCTCACTGTCTGTAACTCTACCTCTCAAATAAATAAATAAAATCTTTACAAAAAGAATACTATTGAAAAATAAAATCTACATATGTATAGATTTACATTTATGTGTATTCAGAGATACACACATCTGTTTTTATCTAAAGACACAGGCTGACAAAAAGAAAATGAGGTAAAATATTAATCACAGAATATAAGTACAAGACACTGGATATTTGTTCTCTCAACTATTCTGTAGTCTGGCAAATTTCAAACAAAAAATTGGGGTAAAAATCATGTTAGCTAAAAACAGATATAAGAGCGGTAAAACAGGTGTTATAGGCAAAGAGAAAACTGAGTAAGTGCCAGTAACTTGAGGCTAACTTGGAAGTCCTTCTGCTTCTATGATTATTTATACCATTTTATTAAATCCAGATAATATGTTAAGTACTCTGTTCAGTAATTTAGAAATCATCCATTTCCCATTAATTATTCACTAAAGTCCTGGTACCTATAAAAATTAGCAAATAAATTCAAAATATAGTACAAAAACATTGACACGTGCATGCACATATACTTGTACGTACGAAGTAGCAAAACAGTATTTAAAATAAAATTCTTTTGACTTTTTTTATGAAAGAGGCCTGACCAACTATAAAAACATAAATCATAAATCAGACTCACGTTGCATTACTGAATCCAACATATTCGTTACCAGCCATCTTATTCAAAAACTGCATCACCTATAACCAAAATTAAGAAGCATTAGTAAATGAAAAAACAAACATGTAAGGAATGTAGCATGATAACTGTATGCTATGTTGCACTTACATAGTCAAATTTTTCAGCATTATTTACTCCTTGCTGCAGAGAAATAAGAAATAGAAATATGTTAATATAGGTACCACCACAGTTAAGTATTAAACTAAGTAATATTAAAATTTCAAATAGCTACCATTATAATTAAAATATTGTATTGTACTATCAAATCTATGAAATACTTCTAAAATAATTTTATATTTAAATTTTGCATGTTCTTTAACACCTATATGTTGAGAATGGATCAGAACTACAGAGAATGCTTTATTCTAAGCATATCTTTACACCCAACCCAAAACTACAGAATTTTAAATACAAATTACCCTTAAAACCCCTTATCTTCCATGAGTGTACTTAGTCTGCTATAATATACATTTATTTAATTTCAAATTTAAAAAATTATTTCATTCTTAAAAAAAATTCAGTATATATAAATCATAATTTTTCATCATAAAAACCTTAAACCAATATTAGAGTTAGAAAAATGAGTTATGTTGCAAAAACTAATCTTTCATAATTCTAGGATACACAAACATTCTGGATACATTTTACTAATGTGGAGAAAGCTTTACCCTAAATATCTCTCATTGATTGTAACAATACTTCAACTGAAAAAAATTATTTTTCATACAATATTTAGCATTATGCCAATTCAGAATATGGAAGATGTATTGTTTCATCACTTCTAGTTCTGGCATGTTATCTATTGCAAATGTCAATAGGAAAAACCTATGTAACATAGATCAGTTCAAGTAGCCAAATGGCTTCATTTTACCTCGGCGAAGTTTACAAAGCAGTAAGTGGTAGATCTGAAATCAAACGTATTAATTGGTGATATGCACCCAACAGAAACAATACATCTCTAATTTCTAAAACAGCTTAAAATAATTTGACAACTAATGTTTTAAAAACATATTTTTTAACTTTACCCTCAAAAAATATCTGATACAAATTTTAAAATGTTATTATGGGGTGGAGGAAGGGGGAATCTCTACCAGAGTATTATTTAACTGAATAAAAGCCAGATTCATTCTCCACTCTACAAAATAAGCATATGGTTGATAATGTATCAAACTCTACAAACATATACAGTCATACATATATAATCAGTTGCTGGAAGGAACACCACATTATTTAATCAAATTTAGGCATTAATGAAACTTAAACAAAATAAGTATAATTTAACTACAGCCAGATTATAATCCTTATTTGTCTTTTCTTTAAAGCATCCTTTGACACGTTTTTTCTTTTCTTATATATACCAGAAATCAAAATGTAGAAATGAAACTCCAAAGCTGTTCAATGAAAAATAATTAAAAGAAGAAATTACCAACTTCATTGAACTGTTGCAGTTGTCAAAATATTCCATAGATCCTAATGCTGTAAAATATGTAACAACATTTAAGCCACAAAAACCTTTTTAACCTTAGGAAAAAAAAGCACAAAAATCCCGACTCTTTGGAAAAGGATTGTCAGCATTTGCATTGGGATGTCACATGGAAATACTGATTAAACAATTAATGTCAAACTTTCATTCTTTGACCTAAACAGTATACTATAAAACTAACACAAGTTTCTATATTGAACTGTCATGTTTAATATAAAACAATAAAAACAATTTCAACTCTAGACTGTGGTCACATAATTGATATATTTTGTGGCTTAGTAAATCAAAGCACAATTAAGTTTTGTTTTTATGTTATTTTTAAGAAACACTGATATCTACTAATGTCTATTACTATATATTTTCTGTAAGCTAGTTGAAACACCCTGGGAAAATTATGTGAATAGGGTAAAATAAAATACTGAATGACTATATTGACTCAAGAATGTCTCTACCCAAAACTTCATCATCTAAATGTAAAGGCATTTGCTTAATGTTTGTTGTTATTATCTACTGTGGAAATGGCATTTAACCTAACTCAATAAAATATATTTGCACTTTTATCTCTTAGAAATATTTCATGTTCCCCAGGAACACATAGAGTCTAATAATCATTAAGATATCATGTTATTTTAATTGTAAAAATGATTTTTAAAAGATCTTAAGAAAAAAAAGATCTTAGGAAAACACACACTTACACTAGAAAACCAATCATAAGCACTACAGAGGAGGAACAGATGTTACAAAAATTAAAGCTGAAAACAGGGATATGGGGGCTGGTTATTCCATTCTATTTCGTATATTTTTGAATTTTTATTGTAAAAAGTTTAAGGAAAATGTTATTTGCTAATAATCTCCCATAGTACAAGATTATTCTGCTTTGAATATTTTCTTTCCTCCTTCAAACAGTAATTGATCTTTAGTTAATGTATTAGTGGATATTTTTCCATTGGTAGAATGAGATAGGGATATATTCCCTTTCTATTTTTAATTTTTTAAGTTTTACAGATATCTGACTTAAGAAATCTTGCTTTCAACAGATAAGAAGTCAAAAAAGAGTTTGGTTACAGCAATACCATTTAGTTTTTTTACATGCCTTAATCTCATTACATGCCAAAAGTCATATAGTCATCTTTCCTCACAAATTACACTAATCCTCTTATTGAATGACAATTGCCTTAATCCTCTTGCAGTTGTCTTGAAACCAAAGAACTAAAACAACTGAGGAGCCAACAGGACTTATTATCAATCATTACAATGATTCACATCTTATATACTACTGACTTCAGTATTTCAAATTGTTCTCTTCTGCTGGTGCCCAACAGGTTTTAACAAGTCTAAGAAGTACACCCTGGGGCCAGTGCTATGATGTAGTGGGTAAAGCCACCACCTGCAGTGCCAGCATCCCATATGGGATTCGTGTGCTGGCTGCTCCACTTCCAATCCAGCTTCTCTGCTATGGCCTGGGAAAGCAGAAGATGGCCCAAGTGCTTGGGGCTCTGCATCCGCATGGGAGACACAGAAGAAGCTTCTGGCTCCTGGCTTAGGATCAGCCCAGCTCCAACCATTGCAGCCATTTGGAGAGTGAACCAGAGGATGGAAAACCTCTCTCTTCCTGCCTCTGCCTTTGCCTCTTGGTAACTCTGCCTTTTAATAATAATAATAATAATAATAATAATAATAAAAAGGCAGTGCATTGTAACAAAAAACTGGGACACAAAAAAAAGCATGCCTTTCTTTTGGGAAACAGAAGGACACTCAGTCAAAGGGAGATTAATTTTAAGAAAGGCATTTATGGAAATCACCTGGAATTGGTTGTCTTCAAACTATCAATGCCCCTTTATCCCTAGGAAAGAACTCATATATGCAGGGGTACAATTACCTCTGTTTGAAGAGGACAAGCATTATTAGATATCATTTTAATTTTTAAAAAGTTACAATAATTTATAGCAAACACCAAACACTTTTTAAAGAAACTAAATTGGACAAAATATATTTGCTGAAATTTCAAATCAATTCACCAAACAACTTTTAAGAGTAACCATGTTGTTCGTTTTGAAAGTGCAGTCAGATCCAGACACCAGGAAATGATACTTTTATTTTTCAATAAACATATCTATCAGTTATAGAATTCATATATTTAAGAAAATTTTATGAATGAAAATTTGATAAAGAGGCACTAAGTTTTAAGAGTCTAGTAAAAGAATTAATCTAACTATATTGGAGTGTTTGACCCTGTTTGATAACATACTCATGAACTGTTCATGTTTTATATATTATAAAAGATGAAAACATCACTGTTAACATATCTTTCAATAACTTTAATATAAAGGCAATGCATTAATGTTATTTCATAACTCATTTGATTTCATGAAGTGAGTACAAGCCAATTAAAATTAAAAATAGACATTCCAGGTAAAAAAAAAATTTTCTGAACCTAGTATTCCCATAAATTAATCCTATAAATAAAGCACCATAACTCTGAATTCAGCTGTCAATAAATAATCTACCTTTCATTTTTAAAAAGATCTCAAATGCACCAACTGATACAAACATGAAGTAAATAGACCACCTGTGTCTTCGGAACATTACCAAGTCCAAGATATCATTCGTTACTCCCCAGAGTCACAAACCACCTTAAAAATGTGGCTTAAAAATAAATCTAACAGGTTATTGATGATAAAATGGAGCATTACAAAAACACTAACTAAACTTGTCTTGATTTTCATGGACCATGATTACATTGTTTAACGAGCAAACCGCATTTCTTAAAATAAAAAACACTTCTGATATTTTTTAAAAATTCAACTTCTTCAAATGACCAAAAACTGGTATGTCTCACTAAAGACATACAAATACAGAATACAGTATAGCTTTCTATTTCTAAAATAAAAAAGCAAGATGTGAAGTATGTTCTCAATTTCCCACCCTAAACCTCAAGTTACACCAGTTCTTAACTTTTAAACTAAAGCTAGGTGAAATTTTTACCATTGAAAAGACAAAAAAAAATTATACAAGGATACTGCTATTTCACCTAGATGTAACTGTGCTCCTTTCAAATTTATTCTTTCCTCTAAATCAGGCAATCACACATTATCATCATCAAATAAAACAGACTGCAACAAAAAGTATTCCTTTAAAATTAGTAGCTCCCATAAAGAAAAGAGAGGAAGTATAGTAACCTTTATGTTTTTTAATTATGTGCATTTTAAGTATAAAATGACATTTTGTTTTAAAAAGGTATTTACCTATATAGCTTTGATTAAAATTTTAAATATTGGAGTTTTCCTATAAGCTTAGTAGTTAAGAATTTATGCAACACGTTCCTTCTGTCCAAATCCTCCTTTTTTTCCACAATCTGCTAATCCTTTTGAACATTTGCTCTGCCTCTTCCCCCATTTCCTGAGGATCACCATCAATCCTACAAGGAAAAAATATCAATACTACAAAATTATGAAGTAAAGAGTCTCACTAAAGACTCTATTTAATTTTTTAGGGGGGAATAACATAAAGAAAATTGTTTTTATGGTACCATAATAAAATCCTGATTTTTGAATTAAAAAAAAAAATCACAAATACCCTTTACCCTTACAGTCATCACCTGAAAGAGCTGAAAACAGAATTTACATCTAGCACTCATAGTAAAGTATCTATGCAGGCTCTTTGGTAAGGGACTTGTTATCCTTACAGATAGCAGACATTGACTACACACATTCACCAAAATACAAGCCACATGAATTGGTATCTTTTACATAAGCTAAAAGCATTTCTACTTTTTATGTATAATGATGCTACTTAGAATTTTTAAAAAAAAAGTCATTAGGAGAAAACAGCAAATGCCTACATTAAATATGGCAGAGTCAATTCTAATGAACAGCAAAGTCTACTAGATTCAGTTCAAGCCCATTTCTGTTGCTGTTACAACCTACCCAGTCTCAGGTTCCTTAGATCTACAAGTAAGTGGGCTGGGCTTGACAATTTTTTCAATTTCAAATCATTATCAATTTATAAATATTATGTAATTACACAATTTGCAGAGATTAATCACATACAGGTATTTATTTGTATGTTTTGAATTCATTCTTAAAAAGATCTTCAGAGAAGTTGCATATTCTAGAGCAGTCAATCTTACATAGGGTAATTTTAGGCTTCTCCATCTAAGATCTATATAAATTTCATTTAAAAACAAATAGTACTAGTGAGACACATTTAAAAAAAAAAGAACTTAAAGTGACCTTAATTATGATCCATATCACAAAGCCTATGTCCAACTTTGTCAGTAAATTTAAATTTTTTATAAATTAAAATCACTAATCAAATTTGTAAATACAAGATGACTCAGTTAAATTTTTTCACAATTGGACACTGAACCACATTTACACTGAATGTGTTTTAACTGTTTCTAATTGCTCACACTAATGTGGCTCCATGTACAGTTAATGACTTTTAACTGAAAATGATAAGTGAAACTAATGAAATGACTGTGTGATACAAGCAGACATGCAATTTCCACATGCAATATTTCAGCACAGTCTTTAAACCTACGTATCATTACACAAGGTCTTTTAACTGCATGCTGTTAAGGAAATCCCCTATTAATAATTTACATATGCTTTTTTTTAATACTATTGGTGTGCCTTGTTAATCCTTCTCTAGTGTAAGAATTCTTAAACTGGGATCTAGCTATCACCTTCAAAGGGTCTATGAACCCCTTAAAAGTTCTGTGTAAAATCATGGTACGTAGACATTCTTCTGGGAGGATCCAAAAAGATTCAGAACCATCCCAGGGTTTGTCTCATCAAGCATTAATACACACATTGTATAAAATAATTTTCCTTAATTCTAATTTAAGTTGCTTGTGTAAAACTTAGTTATTGGAGCACTTATTGAATTTCATTGTAAGGGTGCATTTACTTGAACATGTCCCATACTATAATGTAAAGCTGCCCACAGGCAGGACTATGTAATCACAGTCATTTTCTGTAATCATTTCTTTCATTTCAGATTGACCTCTTTCTCTTATGTAAAAGTCATGAACAACTAGATGTTATAATGGCAAAAACAAAAATTTTCACAGTCTATTAAAATTAGTCATATTTGAAAACACCTGGCTATACTTCTTCATTGATGCTAGTTACAAGAATTAGGTGGGCCAATGCTTACAGAGTAACAACAAAATTTATACATTCTTAAGACAACAGTCTTCTATAAGAGTTTTTTCTCTTGGCGATATAAAAGTTATGAAAGGGAATATTTCTAATATACAACTCAGGTGAATTTTTTGTGAACTGGGCCAAGGGTACAATTTATACTTGAACATTCTTTGTGGTAACCAGGTTATCCTGCTTACTGCATCAACAAAGCCATATAGTGATGTTCTGTTCCAACACAGAATAGGTAGGCACAAATTAAATGAAGAATATATATAAATGTCCCAAACACAAATAAAATTTATTTTAGTATAAAAATGTGTAATTAGAAGTCAAAAATCTAAAATATTTAAAATTGTGTGATAGATTTTTACAACACACAATATAACCCTTTTCAAATGCTTATTTCAAAACAATATTAGTTTCCAATTATTAAGGCAAACCAAACAATAAAAGAAAAACAACAACAATGCAAAAAAATAACATAACTTAATAATTGGAATAAGTTCTATTTTAATTATGGCATGATTTAATCTAAACAAATGAAACAAGTTCAACAAACACAGCTCATGAGTATAAAAGACTTGAGACTATTCAAGGGTAAACATACTTTGTCTTAACACAAAGTACTAAAACTTTTGTTCCTACATATGATGCTGGCATCATACAGTACAATGCTTTTAATTGTGTTTACATCTATTCATTCTGAAAGAGCCAAAAAGAAAGTAAAAATTTCAGAACCTTGAAGAAGCAAAAGCTCTATGCCTATTGTTCAGATTTCTTTTTAAATATTTGCCAGTTCTTCAGGTCAAGAGTCAGTTAACCACTGGAATTTACAATGAGTCATCTGTGTTTAATTCTGACCCTAAAATTACTGCATCATTTATTCTGCAATATAAACCCTAGCACTATACAAAATTAATTTCTTAATATCAAGAGAAAATTTTTCACAGTTCTTACAAACAATCCAAGATTCATCTTTATTCCTTGATTATTATAAAAGTTTACTAGGTTAAAAGGAAATGTCAACATTTTACCTTTATTAATGAGGTCACAACAATTGCTCCAGCATTTACCATAGGGTTGTGTGGCTTATCTGTAAAATTCAAAAGCAATGGCATTATTTCAAATGCCCAGTACCATTTTCTTCAATGTATAGATACTTCTCATTAACATGAAGTTGGTTTTGTTTAAAATTTGAGTCACAGTTACAGTAGCTATTTTTTTGAAGGGATTTTTTTCCCCCCAAATCAGCTACATACTAAACTGGTTATTCACTTCTAGGAAACTGCTCTAATAACCACAGTCAAACAAGGACTCATATACAAAAAGTATAGAGTCATGAGCACATCCAAATTCCTCAACTGTCATTTATTTGCAGCATGACCCTACACAAGTAATTCAACCTCACCGTGTCTCAATTCTCTGTGTACAGGATAACAGCACCTACATTTCAGCAAAGCATAACTGCATTCAAACATATGAAATGCTTAGAAAGTGCCTGACATACTTAAGCACTTGAATATTATTTTTTTAGAAGATTTATTTATTTACTTTAAAGGCAGTTACAGAGAGGGAGAGACAGAGAGATATTCCATTTGTTGTTTCACTCTGCATATGGCCACAATGGCCAAAGATGGACTGGTCTGCAGCCAAGAACCAGGAATTTCTTCTGGGTCTCCCACTTGGGTACAGGGGCCCAAGCACCCACTCTGCTACTATCCCAGGCACATTAGCAGGGAGTTGGATGGGAAGTAGAACAGCCAGGACTCAAACAGGTGCCCATACAGGATGCCGGAGCCATACATGGTGACTTTACCCACTACACCAGAGTGCCGGCCCCTTGAACAATATTATTATATTAAAAATAACCTTGAAAGAAGCACATCTGGTGTGATCCCAATTTTACTTTTTTAATAAAGTGTTTTTATTTCTAGGCTTATGTATAAATACATATACAGAAGAACAAAACACTAACAGGTGTCATAAATAAAATAGTTAAAGATTTGGGGCTGGTGCTGTGGCGCAGCAAGTAAGGCTACTGCCTGCAGTGCTAGCATCCAATATGAAGTTCCGATCCAGCTCTCTGCTGTGGCCTGGGAAAGCGGTAGAAGATGGGCCCCTGCACCCATGTAGGAGAACTGGAAGAAGCTCCTGGTTCCTGGCTTCAGATCGGTGCAGCTCTGGCTGTTGTGGCCAATTAGGGAGTAGACCAGTGGATGGAGGAGCTCTCTCTCTCTGCCTCTCCTTCTCTCTGTGTAACTCTGACTTTCAAATAAATAAATAAATCTTTAAAAAATAGTAAGATTAACAGAGGATTTAAATTGTATTCTCTGTACATTCTATATCTTCTGGCAGTAAGGATGTATTCTTTTATAATTTTAAAAATTATTTAAAACTTTAAGTTCATCCAAAATCCTGTTTCTTCTAATTCTTACAATAAATACAAAATCTCAAATCTCATCTGATGATATTTTCATTTATCACATGACAAAAAGGCCGCATACAAAATTCTTGGGAGAACAGTGAAAACAGATATTTTTTAAAGTTGCAAGCATACTTTCTAATTTATCTGGTGGCAGCGATTTATCTCTTCAGGAATAAGTTCTTATCTAACTCGACAAATCTAGCACAGTACATTAAGTTATTACATTATTAGTTTCCTTGAATTTTAAGCAAGTAACATTCTGTCAAGCCTCTAGCTAAACAACTCTGTACTCTGAAAAACAGTCTGCCAACTCTTCAAAATGTTAAACATCCATTTACCATGTGACCCAAGCGATTTTACTCCCAGGTATGTAAATAAGAGAAATAAAAACCTGTTCACACAAAAACTTGTAAAAATTATTCACAGCAACATTTATTAATAAAAGCCAAAAAACAGAAACAACTCAACTGTTCCATCAGCTGGCAAGTGGATAAGCAAACTGGTATTATTCATACAATGGAATTTATGAAAACGAGTAAAGTTACAAGACAGGTGAATTTTTTTTTTTTATTTGACAGGCAGAGTTATATAGACAGTGAGAGAGAGACAGAGAGAAAGGCCTTCCTTCCGTTGGTTCACCCCCAAAATGGCCACTACGGCTGGTGCTGTGCTGATCCTAAACCAGGAGCCAGGTGCTTCCTCCTGGTCTCCCATGGGGTGCAGGGCCCAAGCACTTGGGCCATCCTCCACTGCACTCTCCGGCCACAGCAGAGAGCTGGACTGGAAGAGGAGCAACCGGGACAGAACCGGCACCCCAACTGGGACTAGAACCCGGAGTACCGGCGCTGCAGGCAGAGGATTAGCCAAGTGAGCCAGGGAGCTGGCCCCAAGACAGGTGACTCTTAAAAACATTAAACTAGGGGCTGGTGTTTTGGCGTAGAAGGGTAAGCCGCCAACATCCCATATGGGTGCCATGGATGCTCCACTTTCAATCTAGCTCCCTGCTAATGGTCTGGGAAAGGCAGTAGAAGACGGTCCAAGTGCTTAGGCCTCTGCCACCCATGTGGGAGACCCAAATGAAGCTCTTAGCTCCTAGCTCCTGGCTCCTGGCTCTGCCCTGGCCCAGTGGTGGCTGTTGCAACCATCTGGGGAGTGAACCAGCAGATGGAAAATCTCTCTCTCTCTCTTTCTCTAACTCTTTCACGTACATAAATAAATCTTTTTTAAAAAAATTTAAGCTAAAATAAGGGAATCCTAAAGAATATTTATATAATTCCATTAATATGAAATTACTGTGTTAAAGAGGTATCAACACTCCCATGATCACTGCAGCACTATTCACAACAGGCAAGCTATGGAATCAGTGTTAAGTGCCCAGCAATGGATGAGTAAAGAAAATATTTATAAACAATTCTATACTATTTAGCCTTTAAAAAGAAGGAAATATTTGCAACAACATGGATGAACCTGGAGAATGTTATATTAGGACTAGCACTGTGGCACAGAGGGTTGTCTGTTGCCTGCAACGTGGGCATCCCATATGGCTGCCCACTCAAGTCCTGTCTTCTCCACTCCTGATCCAGCTCCCTGCTGATGCACCTGGAAAAGCAGCAGAAGACGGCCTAAGTGGTTGGGCCCCTGCCCCAATGTGGGAAACCTGGACTTGTTCTCTCTGTCTCTCTGTCTCTGTGTGTGTGTGTGTGTGTGTGTGTAATTCTGCCTTTCAAATAAATAAATCTTTAGTAAAAAAAAATTAGACTTAAAAAAATATAATTATCCCACATTATACATATTTGACATGTATTCTGTATATGGTTTAATTCTGCAATGCCCGTTCACATTCTTCCCAACCATTCAATCTCCATCCTTTCTCAGCAGTTCAGTTCTGCTAAGCTCCTATAAATTAACTCCTTTCTCAATTCTTTACACATATAACACACATTCATTTGAGCCTGTCAATTATTCTTTTAAGACATTAAAACTAATGGTATGCAATTCTGAAGATGGAATTCTCCACCCAGTAACAGAAGTATTGTTTTGTTTTGTTTTTAGAATTTATCTATTTGAAAGGCAGAGTTAGAGAGAGAGAGACGCACAGAGAGATTTTTCCATCCCTGGTTCACTCCCCAGTGGCTGCAACAGCTGGGGCTGGGCCAGACTGAAGCCAGATGCCAGGAGCTTTTGCCCAGTCTCCCACATGGGTGCAGGAGCCCAAACACCTGGGCCATCCTCTGCTGCTTTTCCAGGTACTTCAGCAGGAAGCTGGATCAGAAGTGAAGCACCTGGGACAGGAACCGGCGTCCATATGGGACACCACAGTCACAAGCAGCAGCTCACCGCCCCCCCCACCCAACCCCGCCACAACACTGGCCCACAGAAGTATTGTTTTCTGTATCCTGTAGGCCAATGTGCCTTCCAGAGTGGTTAACATATAGATAAGAAGGCTATATAAATATTTGTTGTTTAACCTAATCACTACAAGGTTAAAGAAAATTTCCCTAGGAGATGGTGGTTTCCAAAATAACTGTTTCCTTATTTTAAATGACAGCAAATATTGCCAACTCTTACCACAGGTTCAAAACTTCTTACATTCTAAATATTTTAAAACTATTGTTATTAAAACACTACTATTCTTTATGTGGCTTTACTCTCCAATTGGCCTCAACAGCCAGAGCTGTGCCAATCCAAAGCCAGGAACCAGGAACTTCTTCTGGGTCTCCCACTCAAGTGCAGGGGCCAAAGGACTTGGGCCCTGTGCTACTGCTTTCCCAGGCCATAACAGAGAGCTGGATTGGAAGCAGAACAGCTGGGACCCGAATTGGCACCCATATGGAATGCCAGCATTGCAGGCAGCAGCTTTACCTGATACGACACTGTGCCAGCCCCTTCACCTTAATCTTATCATCATAATCTTATAGAACTAGGGTAATACTAACAAACTTATCTTTTTAAATCTGTAATGCTAGACAGAGATACAAATGCACATGCACATACACAAAGTGTATAGTTTTACCACTATCATAAATGTATCCTTCACATTTTAAATAAAAAAGAACTTCAAATTGTTTTTTCCTAGGGCTGGTCTAAACTATGACTCAAGGGCACAGAATTTATTCAAACCTCAAGAAACAGTAGGATAATGCGGAGAAAAAGTCAACTGGATACCAAGGCAAAATCTACTGCTAAATGTTTTTCACTGAAGTTATTATAAAACCATACTAAATTCCTGAGTTCTTATCAAGATTTTTTCTCACAGAGTACACTAACAGTATTTCTAAAACCATAAATATACATGGCAGAAAAATTACTTACAGCATTAAGTTCTTTTACCTCAAGTCCATTTCATTTATTTTTGTCTGAACTTATTTCTTAACATCAAGTCCTGCATTTGTTTTATTTTCTAGTCTGTCTTTCTTTTTCTTTCTTTTTTTTTTTTTTTTTTTTGACAGGCAGAGTGGACAGTGAGAGAGACAGAGAGAAAGGTCTGCCTTTTCTGTTGGTTCACCCCACAATGGCCGCTGCGGCCGGCACACTGCACTGATCCAAAGCCAGGAGCCAGGTGCTTCTCTTGGTCTCCCATGCGGGTGCAGGGCCCAAGGACTTGGGCCATCCTCCACTGCACTCCTGAGCCACAGTAGAGAGCTGGACTAGAAGAGTGTCGCTCCCCCTCTTCGTGGAGGAACGACACAGGACCCTGCGCTGTTCTTTCGTCTGCTCGGCCCTCCCCGGGTTTGCTGCTGGTTCTTCCCGGGTTGGCTACTATCCCTTCCACCTCCGTGGAAGGGCAGTTCCCCCTGGCCACATTCCCCACTTCCGCAGGGGAGCGGCACACCGCCGGCCGGCTCTTCTCGGGGGCTGCACAGGTGTTCCTTCAGATAGATGTTCCCCTTAGATGTCCCCCATAGATGTTCCTGGTGCATGCCGTCTCTCTCCTCCTTTATAGTCCTCCTCCGCCAATCCCAACTCAGCTGCCCACACGCCGAGTACGCTGCTCTCCTCCAATCAGTAGCAAGTCCTACAGTTTATTGGTTGAACTGGAGGCAGCTGTGCGGAAGCTGTTTACTTCTCATCCAGCGCCATATTGTGGGAGAGCAGATGCATAGAATAAGTCTTAATTCCAGTAACTTAGTCTAGTCCGAGTTGCTCCCAGTTGCTCCCCACAGAAGAGGAGCAACCAGGACAGAATCTGGCGCCCCGACCAGGACTAGAACCCATGGTGCCAGTGCTGCAGGCGGAGGATTAGCCTAGTGAGCCGTGGCACCGGCCTATTTTCTAGTCTTTAAATAACTGTCTTAAAACCAATCATTTCACCAGAAAAATCAAAATTATTCTCCTTTGCTTTTCACAGAAAAATGTTAATTTCTCTTATAAATTAGTCTTATTAGAATTCACAGTATTAATTATCTCAATATTAAATCTGGATGTCAATGAGCTTAATAAAGTGTTCCTGCATTTGATCTCTTACTAAAGTTGCTACTTTATGATAATTTCCATGAAACAAAATGGAGCATCAGGATAGAAAGATTATTGTAAAATAGGTTAAAAAAAAAAACACACACTGCTCTAAAAAACAAAAGCAGTAGGGGCCCGCTGTAGAGCACTAGGTTAATCCTCTGCCTGCGGTGCCGGCATCCCATATGGGAACCGGTTCTAGTCCCGGATGCTCCTCTTCCAATCTCTGCTGTGGCCTGGGAAAGCAGTGGAGGATGGCCCAAGTGCTTGGGCCCCTGCACCCGCATGGGAGACCAGGAGGAAGCACCTGGTTCCTGGCTTCAGATCGGCGCAGCTCCAGCCACTGCGGCCATTGGGGGAGTGAACCAGCAGACCAAAGACCTTTCTCTCTGTCTCTCCCTCTCACTGTCTGTTACTGTACCTCTCAAATGAATAAATAAATAAATAAATCTAAAAAAAGGGGCAGTAAATCAGCAGAAGAAAAACCAAGTCTTAAGATCTTCATTTAAAAAACTAGTAAGTATAAGGCACATTTCATTTTCCATCTAGCTGAAAGAAAAAAATTATGTTAAGTATATTTTCAATAACCACTGTTGCAACCTTCACACTCACCTTCAATTCTGTATCTTAACTCACATAGTCAGGAACCTAACATATACTTCAAAGAGTAAAAAACAGAAACTAATCCATAGAAATTAAAGTTTAACCTAGTTTATAGGCTTTAGATTGTGTTTAGAAATAATAATAAATGAATATCCACACAAAATAATCAAAATATTCATGGAAAAATGAAACTAAAGATACACTTAATTGGGTATCCAAAAAAACCCTGATAACCAACAGTGTTTTTTCATAATATGTATTTTCTATGACCTCTTGAACACTCATCATTTTGCTCCAATAATCACCCGCATATATTAATATTCACACCCACCCTCCCCCTGCCCCCAGCAGTCTCCACTAAATTATTTTCAAGGAAATCTGAGACATTTTCAAGTTTTACTACAAAACATTCCCTTACTGGAAGTTACAAAGTGAAAATCTTACTCCGTTCCCACCTTCTCTAGACTTACTCCTCAGTGATAAAAGATGCCTAAAATAACTATTTTTAAGAGCAGGTGACTGAATTTTTATGGATTTCACCAAAAGTACTGACAAATCAAAGGTACAATACTTAATTATCTTAGAATTTAGAAAGGTACCTTAGTACCTTTAGTACCTTAGAAAGGTACTAATACTTAATTATCAAAGAATTTTTTTAAAAAATTACTTCAATTTACACAGAAAAATAAAATATTTCTTTTTCAAGCCAGCATCTATGTAATTCTTACCATCTTCATTTAAAAACAGTTTGTTGAATCGTAATCCACTTGGCTCTTTCCCAACATATCGATGCACGTATTCAGTTCCAAGATCATTAACAGCAATGGCGTATTTTAAAGGTTTTACACAAGACTGAAGACAAAAGGGAACTTTGGTATCGCCAATAGAATGCCTATTTAAAAGCAGATTTAAAAAAATAATTAACATCAACAGGAAAAAAACATAAGTAGATACTTTGAGTTATTCTATACATGTTAATTCCAATTCACATTTTTCTGTGATTCAATCCCCAAAGTTTACTTCAAAATTAAAGAATACAATTATGTTTAAGAGAGATACCACAAAAGACGGAAGGGTTTTGTTTTTTTTTTTTTAAAGATTTATTTGAAAGACAGTTACAGAGAGAGGTAGAGACATAGAGAGAGGTTTTCCATCTACTGGTTCACTCCCCAGATGGCCGTAACGGCAGAAGCTATGGCAATTGGAAGCCAGGAGTCAGGAGCTGCTTCCGGGTCTCCCACGCGAGTACAGGGGCCCAGCCATCTTCTACTGCTATCCCAGGCCAAAGCAGAGAGCTGGATTGGAAGAGGAGCGGCCGGGACTAGAACCGGCGCCCATATGGGATGCCAGCACTTCAGGCCAGGACTTTAACCCGCTGCTCCACAGCATGGGCCCCCCAAAAGACAAAAGTTTAAAAGTACTTAGGTAATATGGGGCTGGTGCCGTGCTGCAGCAGGTTAAGCCAGCAGCTGCCACACCAGCATTCCATGTCGAAGCATGAGTTCCAGGCTTTGCTGTTCCACTTCCAATCCAGCTGCCTGCTAATATGCCTTAGAAAGTAGTAGATGATGCTTAAATACTTAGGGTCTATCAACCACATGGGAAAGCTGGATGGAGTTCCTGGCTTTAGCTTGGCTCAGCCCTGGTTGTTGCAATTATGTGGGAAGTGAACCAGTGGATGAAAGATCTCTGTCTCTCCCTCAATTTGTTTCACTCTGCCTTTCAAATAAATAAAATAAGTATTTTTTATTTATTTATTTTTTTTTTGACAGGCAGAGTTTAGACAGTGAGAAAGAGAGACAGAGAGAAAGGTCTTCCTTTGCCGTTGGTTTACCCTCCAATGGTCGCCGCGGCCGGCGCACTGCAGCCGGCGCACCGCACTGATCCGATGGCAGGAGCCAGGTGCTTACCCTGGTCTCCCATGGGGTGCAGGGCCCAAGCACTTGGGCCATCCTCCACTGCACTCCCTGGCCACAGCAGAGAGCTGGCCTGGAAGAGGGGCAACTGGGACAGAATCCGGTACCCCGACCGGGACTAGAACCCGGTGTGCCTGCGCCGCAAGGCGGAGGATTAGCCTAGTGAGCCGTGGCGCCGGCTAAAATAAGTATTTTTTAAAAATAATTAATGTGAAGCCAGGGCTGGGGCTCAATGGATTAAAGCCCTGGCCTGTAGAACCAGCATCTCACAAGGGCAATAGTTCAAGTTCCAGCTGCTCCACTCCTGATGCAGCTCCCTGCTAATGTGCTCTTCCACTGGAAGAGCAGTGGAAGATAGCCCAAGTCCTTGGGGCCCTGCACCCGAGTGGGAGACCCAGAAGAAGCTCCTGGCTCCTGGCTTCAGATCAGCCCAGCTCTGGCTGTTGTGGCCATTTGCGGAGTGGATGGAAGACCTTTCTGTCTCTCTGTGTCTCTACTTCTCTCTGTAAATCTTTCAAATAAATAAAATAAATCTCTAATAATAAAAATAATAATAATGTGAAAATTTTCCTCTGAGAGCAAGAGGGTACATCTCTTTTTGCTTTTACCTGTATTCTGTCATATAAACGAACTAGCCTACTTAGAAATTATCCACCTTTTTTATACCCACAGCCTTAAGCCATGCTAAACCACAGCTGATTTGAGTCTAGATTCTACACTATTATATCACACCTCATCTATAAGTGCCTCATCTTCTGAACCACATCTATGCACATTTCCATCCACATAAAAACAAAGAATCCATCCAGTTTTAAATACAGGACAGAAATGGCACCAAGTCAGGGCAGGCAGTCATCACCATCATGTACTGTAGATCCAAGCAGAGTCAATATAGACTTTCAGGGGTACATGGAAAAATGACCACCTCCACTACTAAGTATGTTATACAATGTACACAGGTACACATTTTTTCTATAAAACTTATATAACTAATCCAGACTTCAACAACCATTCTAAAAAAAAAGGATAAAAGGCTCGTATTACCATGTTTGGATTTAAAAATATGTATGTTCTAGTTTAAAATTCAATTTTCAGCATTCTCTAAGTAATACCATGAAACAAAGACACTGTTAGGGCTAGCTTTGTGGCACAGTGGGTTAAGCCACCACCTGCAATACCAGCATCTCAAATAGGTGACAGTTTGAATCCTAGTTGCTTCTACTTCTGATCCAGCTCCTTGCTAATGTGCCTGGGAAAACAGTGTAAGACGGCCCAAATATTTTAGCCCCAGCAACCACGTGAGAGACTACATGGAGCTTTGCCTCCTAGCTTTGGTTTGGCCTAGCCTCCAGCCATTCTGTCCAATTGGGAGGCTAAGCCAGAGGATGGAAGATCTCTCTCTCTCACTGCCTTTCAAATATATATAAATATTAAAAAGAGACTGTTTACAAACAGATAAATCAATGTTCAAGAACTACATGATAATTTCCTCCAAATTCAAAATTTTCTATTACATAATAAACTATTACCTCAAAATGCAAAACCAGGAATAACACTCCCTATTGTAATTTACTTCTCAGCACTCAACATGTAATTCAACACACATCAAGTGTTAAGCAGACTTTAAAAGACTACAATAGGAAGAAAATGGATTAGTTAAGAGACCTCAGTGTTCATTCTACCTTTATCAACATCATGTCAACTCTGATCTCAGATTCCTTATATTCAAAATGAATGAGCCAAACCAAATGTTTTTGGTGTTGAAAATACTTAAGAATAGTAAAAAATAAAAAGTGCTTACAGTAATGATACAAACAAAATTTCAGAGGAAAAAAGCTTTAATTGGGATATCATTTTAAAAAGTAAAACCGAAATCATAAGATTAAATAAATGACTTAAGTTTTTGAAAAAATTGTATCTCTAATATAATCAATCAAACTGAATATACATTAATGGGTAGTACATCTTACTTCATTTAAGTTAAACTTGAATTTTTAAAAATAACTAATAAAAACCAAAACAGGTTGTATCTGTGAGCTCAATTTTAAATTAATGGAAAAACATCGATTTTTTTTTACAGCATAATTTTTCTTACAAAGCCAAATTACTGATTTTTAGCGTAGGAAAAAGAATGCTGGCCAGCACCGTGGCTCAATAGGCTAATCCTCCGCCTACGGCACCAGCACCCCAGGTTCTAGTCCTGGTCGGGGTGCTGGATTCTGTCCCGGTTGCTCCTCTTCTAGTCCAGCTCTTTGCTGTGGCCCGGGAGTGCAGTGGAGGATGGCCCAAGTCCTTGGGTCCTGCACCCGCCTGGGAGACCAGGAGAAGCACCTGGCTCCTGGCTTTGGATCAGCGCGGTGCGCCGGCCGCAGCACGCCGGCCATAGCGGCCATTGTGGGGTGAACCAACAGCAAAGGAAGACCTTTCTCTCTGTCTCACTGTCCAGAAAATAAAAAGAAAATAAAGAAAAAGAGAAAAAAAAAGAAAAACGATGCTTCATGAAAAAAATATTCCATAGCTTTACTATTTTTCAAGGATCTCTTTCCATTCTTCGATCTTTAAAATTAAATCACTCTCTTTAAAGTACTCTCACATCACAATCCTCTTTATTATAATTTTGTAAGTTCCTTATTTGTCAGCAGCTGTCTGTACCTGCAAAGTGAGTGTTTCCTAACTATGGCTTTCGTAAACTTCATGTTATTCTGCCTATTTTGCAATTAACATTTCACTTTGTAAACAACTAATGAAAGTTAAATATGCTATGCTTCACTGTCTTAACTCATACTACTCATATCAGGACCTAAGGAACAAATATAATGACAAGGTGAGTAACCAATGGTAAGCAATGATGTGAAGACTTTATTAGTGGTCAGTTCATTACACAATGTCATTTTTTTAATGTCATCTTTTGACAAGTCTACTTTTCCTAAAAAATCTGAAGCCAAAGGTAGTTGAATACTCAGAACTACAATGATATTTATATAGATATAATACATCAAAACTTAGTAAAAAAGTTACCATTTCAGTTCAGCTTTTAAATATTAAATGAAAATCTAAACTTCTTTGCTGCCTTGAAATTCTATCTTGTTGGGAATAATTTTTGTTATAAACAATGGTCTCCTCCATCTTAAGTTCACTGTTATGCAAAAATGAATTGGTTTTCATGTATTTCAAATAAACTTACCTCTGTCCATCTACTGTACAGACAGACACACCCCACAAATCAGGACTGAACTTGGCCAGTTGAGGAATATAGTCTGCAACCTATCCAAAATATTAGAAAGAAATTCTCAAATATAATTCAGGCAAAAACACATTTTCTTCTACCCCAAAATTTCTTATTTAGCTTCTAACAGTCACACTTTATGATATGCAGTAGCTTTACAGGTTTATCTTTTTAAACAATGTTCGAAAAAAATAAGAGCATAACAGACTTAAGGATTTTGAGTGAGATCTGAAGTGACTTCCCAATCTCCACATCCCTTATGTTTTCCAATGCCTCCTTTCTCCCTGTAAGAGGAGAGTCTGAAAAAATAACTTGGAACCAGTGCTGTAGCACAGAAGGTTAAGCAAACTCCTGCAGTGCCCACATTCCATAGGGTTGCCCATATGTGTCCAGGCTGTTTCACTTCTGATCCAGCTCCCTGCTAATGCGCCTGGGAAAGCAAGGTAAGATGGCTCAAGACCTTGGGCCCCTGCACCCACATGGGAAACTCAGAAGCTCCTGGCTCCTGGCTTCAGCCCAGCCCAGCCCTGGCTTTGGCAGCCATTTGTGCCGTGGCACAGCAGGTTAAACCCCAGCCTGTAGTGCTGGCATCCCATATAGGCGCTGGTTTGAGTCCTGCCTACTCCACTTCCAATCCAGCTCTCTGCTATGGCCTGGGAAAGCAGTAGAAGATATCCCAAGTCCTTGGGCCCCTGCACCCTCGTTAGAAGCTCCTGGCTCCTGGATTTGGATAGGCTCAGTTCCAGCAGTTGCAGCCATTTGGAGAGTGAACCAGCAGATAGAAGACCTCTCTTTCTCTCTGTGTGGCTACCTCTCTCTGTAACTCTGTCAAGTAAATAAAATAAATATTTTTTAAAAAAGAGGGGCTGGCACTGTGGGGCACCGGGTTAAAGCCCTGGCCGACAGCACCAGCATCCCATGAGCGCCTGCTGGAGTACCAGTTGCTCCACTTCCAATCCAGTTCCCTTGTAACATGCTTAGGAAAGCAGTGGAGAATGGTCCAAGTGCTTAGGCCCCTGCACCCACTTGGGTGGCCTGTAAGAAGTTCCTGGCTCCTGGCTTCTGCCTGGCTCAGTCCTGGCCATTGCAGCCATCTGGGGAGTGAACCAGCATATGGAAGATTCTCTCTGTCTCTAGTCTCTATAACTCTTTCAAATAAATAAAATAAATCTTTAAAATATGAGAGAAACTTGAATTTGACTTCTTTAAAAAAAAGTAAAGAACTTCTTTAACCAGGGTCATAAATGCTGGTAGAGTTTCACAAAAAAATTAGAACTAATGTCTAAAAATATTATTAAGCTCGTATCATACTAAAGCTACCTAAACCTATAACAAAGCTTTGCAAGTCGATTAAACAAAATAGCCCCTAGTATTATTTAGAGGATTTTAAAAATTGGAACATTTCATTTAAGATTCAAGGATAAACACATCTGCAGAAATTCCCAATAAAATGTTTTAATTAAAATTTTACAAATCATCTTGATCATTTGAAAATTAAAAAGATGCCTTCAAATTAGATTTCCTCTTTGTAACAAAGTTAAATATTTAAAAACTTTTTAAGACACTAAATCTAGTAGCTTCATTTAAGTTACCTAATTAGCAAAACACAAGGATACTACACAATTTTACTGTCTATGCCTCAAGTTGCTCGAAATTTATTAAGTGACTGGGTTAGGAAAACATGAACATCAAAAGCATTACCTTTCCTCCTGACTGTTTTTTAGCACTTTCATATAACTCATCAATGTGTGAGGTAAAAGACATAAAGTCAGGAATGACAAACTTTCTTCTAAAAGCTTGTGTCAACAAAACAATGTTGCTTTGAACACATCTGTGAAATGTAAAAAAAAAATTAATAGACTAGCTGTGTTTCAAATATTAGTACTTGGTAATAACAGTACAATTACAATATTAATATTAGTCTCATATTCAGATAAGAAAAAGTCATAAGTTTATACAACTAAATTATATAAATTACATTCTTTTTATATTATTTCCTTTCCTTCCAGCAGTCTTTCATGTAGCTTTTTTTAAGCTGTTGAAGAAGTCAGAATTAGTTGTACCTAAAAACTGCAAAGATGAACAATAACAGAGCATTCCACCAGATTTAAATACTCAGAGCATCTGTAACAAACTTCTTACCCTATAAGAATTGGTAAACATTCAGCATCCCTGTCTCATTAACTCTTTCGAATAAATAGATCTTTAAAAATTAAAAAAATGAAATAAAACATTCAGCATGACAACAATCAGTCTTTAATGACATGGTTAAGATAATATTTTGGGGGGCTGGCATTGTGGCATAGCAGGTTAAGCCTCTGCCTATGACGTAAGCACTCCATATGGGCACTGGTTCAAGACCAGCTCCTTGCTAATGTGCCTGGGGAAACTAAGGAAGATGGTTCAAGTCCTTGGGCCCTTGTGCCCACGTGAGAGACCAAGAAGCTCTGGGCTCCTGGCTTCAGCCTGGCATAGCCCTGGCCACTGCAGCCATTTGGGTAGTGAACCAGCAGATGAAGATCACTGTCCTCTGCATCTCTACTCCTCTCCAACTCTGCCTTTCAAATAAATGAAAAATAGTCTTAAAAAAAAAATCTGTTTTTAATTAAGTAAACTCAGTAACACACCTCCTGGTTCCTTTGAACATTAACCAATATTTCACACACAAAAACATAAACATTGTACATTTAACATCTTTCTCCTGAATTATTTTACAAAACATCTATTTCTAACTTAAAGAATTGGAGATAAAATAACTTTAGTCAAAATTTCTCTTAAATGAAATAATACCAAAATATTTGTAAAAGTAAATATAATTTTACATAAAGTTTCAAAGAGAGTTGCTTAATAATTAATTTTACATTATTGAATCACCAAAAATATCAGAATGCCAAACAAAAATGTCTCACTGTTAAAAATCAAAGACATGGGGCCGGTGCTATGGTGTAGTGGGCTAAGACTCCACCTGTAGCACCAGAATCGCATGTCCTGGCTGCTCTTCTTCCAATCCAGCTCTCTGCTATGGTCTGGAAAAGCAGTGGTAGATGGCCCAAGTCCTTGGGTCCCTTAACCTGCCAGGAATAGGCTCCTGGCTCCTGGTGCCCATCTTGGGGAGTGAACCAGCAGATGGAAGACCTTTCTCTCTGTCTCTCCCTCTTTATCTCTCTATAACGTTACCTCTCAAATAAATAAATGAAATCTTAAAAAAAAAACACACACACAAAAGATGTGATAAACTACAGGGACAGAAGGGCATGAAATCTAATTTGAATCAATATTCTAGTTTGTACTGAAAAGAATTTAAGCCAGAAAACCAATATATTAATAGAACCTTAAGGAACACTTTTGAAAATAGATTACAGCCAACTAAATACACTAAGTTTATTATGAGTCTTCCTAGGATTAGGCAGTTTCAGTTATTCAATAATAGAATACTTAGTTGATGAAGACTTGCTAGACACAGGTGTTGAGTCGTAACACCAACTACACTGAATCTTAAATGGGAGCCATTAACACATAAAATCTCAAATGTTGACATCTGAAGTATTAAAAGTCATCATTATTGTCAGAAGTTATTTCTGTAACAAGATTCCACATGAATAAATGATGTAATAATCTATTTGCAGCTTTCTTTAAGGAGGAGGGGAAAAATGGCATTTTACTTTAAAAAAAAATTACTAAGTTTCATATACTAGTCACCCTATTTAATCTTCAAAACATTAACACTTTGAGAATTTTTCCATCATACAGATAAAGAAAATAAGACTAAGATATTGAGTAACTTCCACTAATCAAAAATCATTTCACAGGGCCTGCATCCCATATGGACGCCGGGTTCTAGTCCCGGCTGCTCCCCTTCCAGTCCAGCTCTCTGCTGTGGCCCTGGAGGGCAGTGGAGGATGGCCCAAGTGCTTGGGCCCCTGCACCCGCACGGGAGACAGGGAGGAAACACCTGGATCCTGGCTTTTGATCAGCACAGTTCCGGCCATAGCAGCCATCTGGGGGTGAACCAACGGAAGGAAGACCTCTCTCTCTCAGTCTATAACTCTACCAGTCAAATAAAAAAAAAAATAAAGAAAACTAGGCAGAAATAACAGCAACATTTAAAAAAAATCATTTCACTAATCATAAGTGAAGAAGTTAACACTCAATATTTCTTACTGTGTGATAAATGAGAATCTCCATATTTTATGTTTTACTAGAGGGCAACATGAAAGTAAAATTTAAAATTAGCTTTTATATTTTAACTACTAATAAAAATTCAGAATATATGTTCATTTGGTTACATAAAATTAACACAGGCTTAAAATAAAATCCTAATAAATTGTTAATGCTTCAATGATAACCCTCTCCCCATTACAACATAAAAATATCATAGTCCCGGGACTGGAACTGTGGCATAGGAGGTAAAGCCTCAGCCTGAAGTGCAGGCATCCCAAAAGGGCGCCGGTTCCAGTCTTGGCTGCTCCACTTCCAATCCAGCTCCATGCTGATAGCCCAGTCATACAGTAGAAGATGGCCCAATGCTTGGGCCCCTGCACCCACATGGGAAACCTGCTCCTGGCTTCGGATTGGCCCAGCTCCAGTCTTTGTGGCCATTTGGGAAGTGAACCAGCAAATGGAAGACCTCTCTGTCTCCTCTCAGATAAATAAATAAATAAAATTATAGTCCCAACAGACCATCAATGTTAGATGTAATACTGACATCCTAGAGCTAACAAGTATCTACTTTAATAAATTTTTTGATATTTTTCATGTTAATCTAAAAAATACTACCATTTCTTTAACATTTAATGTTTCTAATAGCTTCTAAAATTCAATTTTCAAATATCAAGGCTGCAAGGGATTTATACAATAGAATACTTTTCTCAGAGAGCAAAAATTAGGATAATGTCTGCTCTGAAATTACTACTTTTATCTATATCAAATCAACTCTACCTCCTCATTTTTAAAGAAGCTGTAAATAAGAAAATATGGGATTATGGGGCCAGCGCCATGGCTCACTTGGTTAATCCTCCGCCTGAGGCACCAGCATCCTATATGGTGCTGGGTTTTAGTCCCGGTTGCTCCTTTTCTAGTCCAGCTCTCTGCTGTGGCCCTGGAGGGCAGTGGAAGATGGCCCAAGTATTTGGGCCCCTGCACCTGCATGGTCTCCCATGAGGAAGCACCTGGCTCCTGGCTTTGGATCAGCGTAGTTCCGGCCATAGCGGCCATTTAGGGGTGAACCAATGGAAGGAAGACCTTTCTCTCTCTCTCTCTAACTCTATGTGTCAAATAAATTAAAAAAAAAAAAAAAAGAAAGAAACTATGGGATTAAATTATGTTATTAACCTATCACTATTTAACAATTCAAAATTCATCAGCAGTTTTAAAAGACCCATTTATAATCAACAAAACTGTGTAGTCAGTGAAACTTCAGGGGTTTTTTGCTCTAGAAGGTGATGGCAAAGCTACAGCAATAGCCTTCACTGGTAAACTTATTTTAATACAGCCATCATAAGTCTAACTAGAAAATTGGAAATCATATAAAATGAACTCTGAGGGAGAGGTGCTTATACTGATTTTCAGCAAGTTCCACCTTTCTCTTTGTTCAGTATTCTTATCTGTAAACTGGGAATAATCATGTTCTGTCCTTTGTCAAGTATCTTAACCAACACTTGCAATGTACTTCAATGTTTTACAAAATATCATTAATAGATATAAAATGTTTTAGGAAAATCTAACAAGATATAAATGCAAATGCAAAGATTGTCATTTACTTTCTCCAAAAATAAAATAGGAGGAAAATTCTGATTACACATAAAAATAGTTCTAATACCTACAAGATTAAAAAAAATACATGAATGAAAGATTGATTTTCAACACAAAATGTTTTACTCCTATTATTTTTATGTATTAGCATTAAAATTGATTATCTAGATGGGTACAGGCAGTCTCCAAATTTCAAATACATTACAGCCTAAAAAGAATGCTTAGAACTCATTTTCCTATGTTAAAGAAAAAGTCATACATAACAGTTGCTTCTCAGATTACCACATAACCCAAATAAATTAATCTGCAATATATTTTTGGTAAAATAATATGTTGACATCAACTAAACCTATCCACCTTTATAAATTATTTCTTGAGGAAAATGAATTCCTTGCTTAAATAATTCTTCCCAAGCTGTACGGAGGTGAAACAGTTTATTTCTGGCAATACTAGATAATTTATTATATTTGAAAACAGAAAAGGAACTTTTCTGGATCACCTTTCCAGGAAAGGTTAATGGAGGTTTTCAGTCACCTCATCTTGGGATGGAGAAGTCCCTATGCCTTCAACTCACTAATATAGACCAGTAAGCAGTGTCAAGTTGGGAACTACCTGTATTACAATCAGGGTTTTTTCCCCCCACCAAAATTGGATTAGTGCTTAAAATTATGGTATTTATTATTTTAATTATAGGTAGAAAAGTTTATGATTGTGGCTTCCTGCCTTCATAATCAAGAGTAAACTGCTTTTAAACACAGCAACATGTTGATAAAGCTCAAGACATTTTACACAGTATTAAAACTGTGTAAAATACTGCTTCTACTTAAAATTCCAAAACCAGTTCCTCTCACCTACCATCTCTCTGACAACTCCATTCACAGATAAATAAAAATGCCTCGCCAGAAGCCACAATAATCAGGGTACTTGACACAAATAATTCATGAACGCTAAAAATAAAATAATCCTTACTGTAAAGGCACAGGTAAGTCTAGATAAGTGAATTATTTTCCTTCACAAATAAACGGGTTCTAGAGATTCAAAATTCCTAAAAACCAATTGCAACAAGGATCTAAGATCTACACTTGAGTTAATAGAACTGAGAACCTCTTGCTTTAAAACCAAAACCCCAGAATTCTCAGCAATGCTTCAAGGCATACCAGGAAATTTACAGAAGCTCTGTTAAATACTTAGACCTTCAGATGATTTAACAATCTAGGACATTCCCTGGAGATGTTTAGAACAAATCATTCAATCCCCAAAACAAAGTAAAACAGAGGTAAATACATACATATACATACATATAAAGTAGATGCTGCAAATCTTTGGATCCATCTCAACCTAGGCTATTCTAGAAAAAGGCAATATCTTATAATAACAATAGTGCAGTTTTATACTTGTTCCCACTTAATTATTAGTAGAAATTATTAGTAAAAATACTATTTTTAACCCTAAGATCCATTACAAACATTGTTCATTAAACAGAAACAATTAATGAAGAAAAATAACAAACATATGCAAATATAGGAATCAAAAGAGCCTCATTCAAGCACATCAGGGCTTTAATCTCCAAAGCTCTCTTTAGTTCTTAACTGTTTTGAAGGAAATGAAATCATCAAAATCCTTTGTATGAATATTTCTGAAGAGAAGAAAGAAAAAGATAGCAAAGATATATAAATCTAAGGGATACAGGGCTGTCTGAAGCCCTCTCACTTTTTGATGTCATCTAAATCACCTTGTGAGAACTAGAAGCCCTGTGGAGAAAGCCATGCAGATGAACTGGAAATCAATCTAAGCAAGGACAGGATAAAGGAGGTGCTCAAAGTGAATGCAATCTCCAGATAAGGTAAACTGGAAATACCAATGGCTGAATCTCCTCAGAACAGATTTAAAGACTGCATACTCTTAGCCTAGTGTAGTATAGAAACTCAATGTATACCATCACTGTTTTTCAGACAAATGATGTTTATAAATCCTTTTTTTCATGTACACAGGAAGCACTGGCCTTCAAAGATGCAATTCTGTTTTAAAAAGCAAAATCACCATACAGCATAGCATATCACCATTAAAGGTTTGGCAGAAATTTTTACTTTTTAAAAAGATCTTTGTCTAGCATGACACCATCTGACGTTGTTTGAAGAGTTAATCTTAACATATCCATACACTCTTTCAACCTGGGATCAGACGTTCGCAATCCTGTAGATTTGAGTGCCTGTTTTTAAAAAAATAAGAGTTTGTAAATATATAGTGCAAATAATGTATAGGCTTATTCCAACTACAAGTTTTATTCCTGTATACAAAAATATCTACCCAAGACTTGAATATGTATATGGCATTTTAGTGTCACTATTATCCACTTTTTGGACAAGTTTCTCATTGTTTCTTTTTTTCTTTCATAGATTACCTTGAAATAAGTATGATAAAAATTTGGAAATGTAGTTAAGAGAGACAGGGTCAGTCAGAATCTACATGTCAGATGAACTTTAACCCTACAATTCAATAATACTGTATTACTGACTTAGTATTACAGAGTTTTTAAAATATTAAGGTAGAAAGATAAAAACTTACTGTAATGAATTTATGAACAGGTATTTTCTCTTGTCCTTCTGCAATTGTATAGAACAGCAAATCTTCCAAGCTAGGTAACAGACCCTGTTTTACTTTACTAAAGGGGGAGAAAAAAATACAAAATTAATCCTTGTGTAACCATTTTAACAGGTTTTAACTAAATCCTTTATTAAATAATCACTGATCCAGTCTAAGCTGATCTATTCATCAAAACTATAATCATAATAAATGCTGATTTAATGAAGTCAAACATATCACCAGGAACCACACTGAAAAACAAGTAACAAAATGATTCATTAATATACGGATATTTTTAATCACAGAGTTTGAAATTCTAATTACCAACTCTAGCTACTCTAATGCCTAGTCATCTGTTGTGATACCTTCCTATACAACCCAACACTAATTACAGAGATCAGTAAATGTTCAGGGAAGAGGCAATACTTTGGTTGGTTTTGCTTAACATGATGATCTTATGAGTTATTCAAATAGTTAAACTGATTGTAAAATCTAGGAGCGACCACAATTAACTACTGGACTAGAGTTAAGATCAAATGCACAAGGTGTTGAATCCCGGTTATAGTACTAACTGTGTAACCTCGGGTAAATTAACTAAACTTTGTGTAGTTCAGTTTCTTCATCTGAGTAAGAACAATAATGCCTATCTCATGGGGTTATTTCAAGATTAGCTGATCCAGTACATTCACTCCTTTGAACACTCTCTATTCAAACAAGTTATTATTTCTAGTATGATCCAGGTGTACATGTACAAATCAAATTCCACAAATCTTAATTTTAGAAAAAAAAAGTATTAAAAATTTACTATTAAATATACATTTTTTTTTTTGACAGGCAGAGTGGACAGTGAGAGAGAAAGAGAGAAAGGTCTTCCTTTTGCCGTTGGTTCACCCTCCAATGGCCGCTATGGCCGGCGCACCGCGCTGATCCAAAGCCAGGAGCCAGGTGCTTCTCCTGGTCTCCCATGTGGGTGCAGGGCCCAAGCACTTGGGCCATCCTCCACTGCAATCCCTGGCCACAGCAGAGAGCTGGCCTGGAAGAGGGGCAACCGGGACAGAATCCGGCACCCCGACCAGGACTAGAACCCGGTGTGCCGGCGCCGCAAGGAGGAGGATTAGCCTAGTGAGCCGCGGCGCCGGCCTATTAAATATACTATTAGAAACACATCAGGGTTGGCACTGTGACGTACTAAGTTAAGCAGTAGCCTACAGAGTGGGCATCCCATATCGGCACAAGTTCAAGGCCTAGCTGTTCCACTTCCAATCCAGCTCCCTGCTATTGGCCTGGGAAAGCAGAGGAAGTTGGTCCAAGTGTACTGGGACCCTGCACCCACATGGGAGACCTGAGGAGGATCCTGGCTTTGGTCCGGCCCAGTTCTAGCCCTTATGGCCATTTGGAGAGTGAATCAATGGATGGAAGATCTGTCTCTCTGTCTTTCCCTCTCTTTATAACTCTGTGTTTCAAATAAATAAATAAATCTTTACAAAAAAGAGTCGGGGGGTTGACACTGGCGTAGTGAGTAAAGCCATCGCCTACAGTGCCAGCATCCCACATGAGCGTCAGTTTGATTCCTGGCTGCTCTACTTCCAATCCAGCTTTCTGCTATGGCTTAGGAAAGCAGTAGAGGGTGACCCAAGTCTCTGGGCTCCTACACCCACATGGGAGACCTGGAAGAAGCTCCTAGCTTCAGACTGGTCCGGCTCTAGCTGTTGCGGCCATTTAGGGAGTGAACCAGCAGAAAGAAGACTTCTCTCTCTCTGCTTCTGTTTCTCTGTAACTGTGCCTTTCAAATAAATAAATAAATCTTAAAAAAAAAAAAAAAAAAAAGTTGGACTCTCTCCCATGCTTCAAACCTGAGCAGGCCCCACAATTATTTGCTTTGGCCAATGAGAATTAGCAAATATGATGCACGCAGAGGTATGAAAAGTGCTTAGACATTGTGACTTGTCCTTTTGCTGACCTTGGGAAGCATAACTACATCAAATAAATAAATGACCTTTTTTATTTATTTATTTGACAGATAAGAGTTAGACAGTGAGAGAGAGAGAGAAAGGTCTTCCTTCCGTTGGTTCATCCCCCAAATGGCTGCTACGGCCAGAACTACGCCGATCCAAAGCCAGGAACCAGGTGCTTCTTCCCAGTCTCCCATGCGGTGCAGGGGCCCAAGCACTTGGGCCATCCTCCACTGCCCTCCAGGGCCACAGCAGAGAGCTAGACTGGAAGAGGAGCAACTGGGACTAGAACCCGGCACCATATGGGATGCCAGTGCTGCAGGCGGAGAATTAACCAAATGAGCCATGGTGCTGGCCCCAAGAAATGATCTTTAACTAGCCTGTTGGATGTGGGTGGGTCTACTGACTTCCAGCTCACCAAAGATGCATGACTGAGTCTTACTGAGAGCAGAACTTCTCAGCTGAGCCCATCTCACTTCGGTAGTTCACAGAATTATAAGCCCATTTTATTTCATTATAAGCCATTTTATTTTAAACCATTAAATTCTGAGGAAGTTTTCTATATAGGAAAAACTCATATATGCTACTATGTTTCAAAGAGGCTTCCCTGCTGAGCATAGCTCTGACCTGCTCTCTCTACCTCTGACCTACTCTGCAAATATTCAGAGAGTCAGTGATGAGGGAGGATGAAGATGTCTCTCTCTCTCTCTCTTTGTAACTCTGCCTTTCAAATAAATAAATAATTTTTAAAAATTTCATGACATCCTGCACATTCAGTTGACTCTTGAGCAATATGGGCTTGAACTGTGTGGGCTCACTTACACATAAATTTTCTTCTTTTGGAGATTTACAACAATTTGGAAAATCTCTCAAACAGGGCATTCTAGAAATATATCCAAAAAATTAAATGAAAGGTGTAATATGACTACATAAAATAAAGGTAGGTAAGGCTATTTTATCATTTGCTCCAATAAAATCTACACACCACTATTATAAAGTTAAAATTTATCAAAACTTATGCACACAAAAGCAGGTATACATGGTACCATTTGAATTCAAGAGAAATGTAAACAAGTGTAAGGATGCAGTATTAAGTCATAACTGCATAAAATTTACTGTAGTACACATTGTACCACTGTGATAATTTTGTAGTCACCTCTTGCTGCTATTGTGGTGAGCTCAGGTATAGAGTATACACTTAAAATGCCCTATGATACTAATCATCTCTCCATGAACAGCTGTCTCCAGTAAATCTCTATGGCAGTAAAAAAAAATCTCTTGCAGTTCTCACATATTTTTCATTTATAAAACATACATAACATACAAAATATGCATCAATCAATTGTTTACATCGTCAGTGAGGGTTCCAGTCAACTGCAAACTATTATTAAGTTTCATGGGAGTTGTTTATCCTGGATTTTCAACTAACCCCAGTACTGTTCAAATATCAACTGCGTAAATATTCCCTAAAGCAACTTTTAGACAATTTTTAAATACCCACCTATAGTATTTTAGCAAACTAAAACTTACTCCTCACTTAAGTTCCACAGACTATGCTATGTTTCACATGCATTCTAATTTTCCAATGCACTTATGAAGTATCATTATTATTCAAAATATTTTATGGTTCCTGATATACAACAGAGGCTCAACAAACATTATTTGTTGAAGAAATAATAACTCTATCCATTACACAGATAAGGAAACAGGCTCGATTAAGAAACATGACAAAGTTGCAGGAATGACTTAGAGTCCTTGCTTCCCTGAATCCAAAAGTATTTACCACCATATTGTACTGGCTTTCTAACTTACTAGCTAGTTATTATTTTTACAGGGTACAAACAAGTTTTCTAGGTCCTACACTGGTCTAATGCCATTAAACAGAATTCAACATTACTGATGACCTAATATTTAAAGAAAAAAACTGAACCAGCTGTTAGATAAGTCAGTGGATAATAGCATACCAATTATTTGCAGAAAACGGTTTGTCAGATAAATTTCAGATAGTGGTAGTTTATCATTTTTAAAAATTGCAGAATAAGCTTTCTATGTATTTATCACACCAGTAAATGGTATTTGCTTTGACTAAAAGCTATGTAAATAGCATCATAAAAAATACACTTCTTTGGCTTGTGATACATAGTTCAAAACATTAAGATGGCTATGTTATTGCCATGGCCAGCAAAAAAGATAAATATTTCCTTACTTTAGGATAAGAAGCTAATTTCATCAACAGGACAAAGAATTTAAGCTATCTTTAAAAAATACTTTCCAAAATAAGCTGTAAAAATTGATAAGAAATTAGTACCTAGCTTAGCATTTAAAAACTCAAACTGAGTTAAGATTACAAGTCCAGTGAACAAACAAAATAAAAATATTCTTCTCAAACTCCCAAAAAGATAGAAACTATTCAAAATAATCATTCTTGGCTTATGGTCTTTATTCTCCCCTAATTTAATGTCTTTATTTACTGACAATGCTTTTCAATGTTATGTTTGGTTAAGAAAATTGAAAAACTAAAAACTATAGTTTTCAGTAATGAAAATGTTACTAAGAAATCTGAGATAAGTATTTAAGTTTTAATAACAAAAAAATAGCAAGCTTTCAAATCATATCAATAATTATTGATAAACCCAAGAGAGCCCTACAGACCTCCTGGAGGAGAAACCATAAAATGATTATGACACTCAGCAACAAAAACAGGATATACATAGGAGGTAAGTGAATTTAAAGAATCTTTGCTTTCATATCTTTTTTTTCCTCCCCTAACTTTTATTCTCTCATTTCCTAACTTTTGCCTTTAAGATCCTTTTACCATCCTACTGTTCCACCTTTCACCAATTCTCCTGTCAGAAAATAATTTAAAAAAGATATTTATAAAAATTAGAAGAAAAATCCGATGTACGTAGTTATGACATGCACAGCATGATAGGTACTTTTTACAGTCTAGAAGGGGAAACAGAAAACAGGTATATAAAAAGGAATCTCAAGAAAGGAGCCATACAGTCACTGGAAAGCAACTTCCCTGCAGGCTAACAATGTGAAGCTTTTTTACAAGAGGTGGAATATGATCTGAACTTGAAATATGGGTAGGAGCTGGAAGCGTGGCAACAGAATGGGCTTTCCAGCAAGAAAACAGACCAAAGGGATGCAGGTAAGTATTCACTGCATATATACAAACAGCAGCAAACAGCTGCAGTACAGGATGTACAAATTTTAAAGCGCTTGTTTCTAGCTATAGGCTATTTTAATACACAATTTTTAGGGTTGAGAGAAATTCATATAAATCAACTGATAAATTAGGAGACTAACCAAAAAAATACATGGAGTTTAAATTTAGGGAAAACTTTTACAACATGAAAATATACACTGTTGTTACTATATTGACCAACCAGCTCCCAATACCAAAGGAAAATTCAGACTTCTCAGTCAAGCATTCAGCTCTTTGTAATTCAGCTCTGCACTATCCGTTCCTAATGTATCTCTCTCATAAATTCTCCAATATGATTGACTAGACTTGTTGACCTGTAAATAAATCCTGTTTGCTTGTCTTTTTTTTTTTTTTAACCTACCATGCCTTCTGTTTATAATCCTCCTCTCCCTAAACTCTTAACGTATCAATCATCACCCCAGTTGTTTCACAGGACTTTGCCCAAGTAGATTCTTGGCACTCTTTTTAAAGAGATAACCCTACAGAAACACAGCAGGTTATGAAGAAGTGTAAAAAACAGCGTTGCAATGTACAGAAGAAGCAATACATTTGTCTTGATGGGTGGGGACATCAGGAAAGTTTGATTTGTAACTAGGAATATTAATACTTCAAATTCCCTCTATCACTTCAAAATCCTATAAATTAAAAAAGACTTAAAAGGAGGAAATGGAAACACAAATCTTTACTGAGAACTGCAAAGTGAATGGAGGGGAAAATTAAAATCAACTTTTTGCCTTATTTTTTAAATGTTTCATATCACCTGCCCTCTCCAAAGTATAAATCTTCAAGGCTGGGGTAATCAAATCTTGGGTAATATTCTTAATTTTTTTGGCATATTTGCATAACTTTTGTTTTTTAAAGATTTATGTATCTGAAAATCAGAGTTATGGAGAAGAGTCAGAGGCGGAGAGAGAGATCTTCCATCTGCTGGTTTACACCCAAACAGACACAATGGCCAGGACTGGGCCAGGCTGAAGCCAGGAGTCAGGAGCGTCTTCCCGGTCTCCCACATGGTTACAGGGCTCCAAACACTTTGGCCATCTTCTGCTGCTTTCCCACACACATTAGCAAAGAGCTGGATCAGAAGTGGAGCGACTGGGACTCCACCAAGCACCCATATGGGATGCTGGCATGGCAGGCGGAGGTTTAGCTTTCTATGCCACAGTGCCAGCCCCTCTGCATAACTCTTAAAACACATAATATAGGGACAGGGATTTGGCCCAATGGTTAGGATGCCCCATGCTGTATCAAGAGTGTCCGGGTTCTAGTACCAATGGACCTAATTCTACTTCCTTCTAATGTGGACCCTGGGAGGCAGCAGATGATGGCTCAAAAAATTAAGTCCTTGTCACCCTTGTGGGAGACCTGGATTGAGTTCTTAGCCCCCGACTTTGGCCTGGTCCAGATTCAAGCATTGCAGACATTTGGAGAACGAACCAGCAGATGAGAACTTTCTATCTGCCTCTCAAACTTAAAACACACACACACACACACACACACACATATATACAACCAGATATAATCATGAGAGATTTATCAGACCATCAAAAACTATCTTTTTTTACAACTGGGATCAAAGAAAGAGGCTAACAATACAAAAGAATATGCTGATCTTTTACTTGTCTTAATTTAAAATAATAATCCGTAAAAAGATATTTGGTATTTGGGGTTGTTTTTAAATCCGTTCATTACTTTGAAGTTAGTGTGACTGACTGACTGACAGCATATATCCAGCACAGAATTAGCAGATTAAACCCATTGGTTTGAAAGTTGAGCTGATAGGGGCCAGCGCTGTGGTACAGTGGACTAAGCCTCCACTGACATCCCATATGCCATATACTGGTTCATATACCGGCTGTTCCTCTTCGGATCCAGCTCACTGCTATGGTCTGGACTCTGGCTGTTAGAGCCATCTGGGGAGTGAACCAATGGGAAGATCTCTCTCTCCATAATTCTACCTCTCAATAAATAAATCTTAAAAAAAAAAAAAAAAAAGGTTGAACTGATGGCTGCTGACAATAAAAATACTAGTGTACCAGAATGAATCAAAAGTATGACAAAGTGATAAATTCTTATCAGCCAAGCCATTTCACCCCAAGGCCAATTATTGATTGAATTAGTGACAGCTTACATCAATTAAGGCTTTGCTAAAAAAAAAAAAAAAAAAAAATATTCTGCTTTATTTTGTATTACCTTAAAAGCCTTTTGAAACAAATTCAGGTGGGTCAATTGTGCCCAATTCACAGATTAAGCCAGTCTCAAAGTCAAGCAACATGTCCAATGACACAACTCTTAAGTGTTTGGACCAGAATTAGTCCCATAAAGCTGGTCCTTTGTTATTACCCACAAATTCATCCTGCTCTGCCACACCAGTCATGCTTGGATGTTAGCACTCCATTTCAGGAGAAATACTTAAGGTGAGGCTTCTAGCCTCCTGAAGACTCTAATCAAAATGACAACTGGGGGGAGTTACTTATATCAGATGACTAACGTGTTGCTTTGTCTTGTTACATACTACCTTCTGTACAAAGCAAGGATGACATTATGTTAAATCAAAGCTGCTGTTCTGAGTGGACTTTATTGAAGAAATGTATTCAACAGCAAGTGCCACAGTAAAAAGCACAAAAGCCAGTATCATGTAAGGAAGTGTTTGGGCTGTTCACATAAATTGATGGCCATGTGTTCATATGTACACAGCTTTAGAAGTTTAACCTGGTAAGCACTCAGTCCCAGGTGGACAGACCAAGACTTGGGCAGGTCAAGTTCATAATGCCCAACTGTGTCAGTCTTTCCAATAACAAATTCCTTCAGTCAAATCTCCTTTAGAAAGTCATTCTAGCTAGAAAAACATTTTACATGAATTCTGTCACAGGCATTTTGATATCACTATAGACAAATAGAGAGATGTTAATGTTAAGGCTGATTTTAGCTACACATCAGAAAAAACAAAGCAGCTAGGAAAATGGATTGGGCTGCCTAAGGGAGTAAACTCTTGTCAAGAAAGTATTCAAGTGGAGATGAGTAACGATCTGTAGGAGTATAACAGAACAGGGGGAAAGGATCTGGAACCTAAAAAGTAATTAATTCAATAAAGCGTTTTTTTAAATCTGCTGATACCACATTTTAAAAAACAGTCCTATAACACTGTGTGAAATTGATTAGGTCATATAATATCTATGGGCAGTTTATATATTATGTAAAATGAGATGGAATTAGAGATGTTCTTTAAGGATGCTTGCAACTCTAATTTCAGTTTCTGAGTTGCTAAAAATAAAGTGAGATAAAAAAATTACCCACCCAATATTTCTTTTTACATATAAACTTAATCACATGGGTTTCTAACACAAAAACTAAGGAATGTACTTAATGCTGCTGGACTATGCATTTTTTAAAAGTTAAATGGTATGGGCCGGCGCCGCAGCTCAATAGGCTAATCCTCCGCCTGCAGCACCGGCACACTGGGTTCTAGTCCCGGTCGGGGCGCCAGATTCTGTCCTGGTAGCTCCTCTTCCAGTCCAGCTCTCTGCTGTGGCCTGGGAGTGCAGTGGAGGATGGCCCAAGTCCTTGGGCCTTGCACCCGCATGGTAGACCAGGAGAAGCACCTGGTTCCTGCCATCGGATCAGTGCGGTGCGCCAGCCACAGCGTACCGGCTGCAGCAGCCATTGGGGCGTGAACCAACAGCAAAGGAAGACCTTTCTCTCTGTCTCTCACTGTCCATTCTGCCTGTCAAAAAAAAAAGTCTAAAAAAAAAAGTTAAATGGTATGTTTTATGTTATATATATTTACCACAAGTGAAAAAAAAAAAAAACTAAGGATTTGGGTACAGAGGGTGAGAATGAGGTAGAAATGTTGCAGTGGATATAGGAATAAGATGGAGCAACAGATAGAAGACACAAAAGTCCACAGGAACAAAGCAGAAACAGGGCAGGTGGTTAGCCTAGTGCTCAAGTCGCCTGCAACCTATTTGGAAGTGCCTGGGTTAGCCCTGGCTCCAGATTCCAGCTTCCTGCTAATGAGAACCCTGGGACACACCAATGATGGGTCACATAACTGAGTTCCTACCACCCACATGGGAGACTGGGACTGAGATCCTAGTTCCCAGTTTCAGCCTGGCCTACTCTCTGCCATTGTGAACCAACAGATGGGAGAGCTCGCTCTCTCTCTCTCTCTCTCTCACTCTCTCTCTGTCTCCCTACAACTAAATACACTCTCATGTAGCAGTATGCAAACTGCAGCAGGGCCATCTTTTTTTTGCAAACAAAGTTTTACTGGAACACAGCACGCCCATTTGTTTACCTACTGTCTATAGCTGCTTTGCTAGCACAGCTGGCCTGAGTAATGACATGTTCATAGTTATACAGAGAACCTGAAAACTCAAAAATATTTACTATTTGGTCTTTTGGAGAATAAGTTTGCCAGCATTTGTCTTCATAGTAATGCTTCTTAAATACTCCATTATGCTAATAAAATATTAACATAATATTATATTGTTTTACTACATTTACTATATTGCTTTATTATTATTGTACTGTTTTACTACAGCAGAGAAATATGCAGTACTTTCTCAGGGACTTACACCACAAACAGAAGTTTTAAAAGTTTGGTATTTGGGAGGGGGCCGGTGCTTCGGCATAGCGAGTAAAGCTGCCACCTGCAGTGCCAGCATCCCATATGGGCGCCGGTTCTAGTCCCGGCTACTCCTCTTCAGATCCAGCTCTCTGCTATGGTCTGTGAAAGTAGTAGAAGATGGCCCAAGTCCTTGGGCCCCAGCACCCATGTGAGAGACCCAGAGGAAGCTCCTGGCCCCTGGCTTCAGATCAGCGCAGCTCCAGCAGTTGCAGCCATCTGAGGAGTGAACCAGCGGATGGAAGACCTGCCTCTCCTTCTCTGTGTAACTCTTTCAAATAAATAAATCTTAAAAAAAAAAAAAAGCTTAATATTTGGGGATAATGGTAAACATGACTGGTTACTACTGATAAATGGGAGCTATACAAATCCATTCATCATCTTTTTTCCTAACTTTTTTCAGTGCAATAGTGCTCACTATTATACAACCATCAATAGGATTCAGAATAGCAAAATAGGTAGTGGAGATTTACAAATTCAAAATTTTAACAGTTGTACTTCTGATTTTATAAGTTATGCTTTTCATGGTTTTAGAAATTTCCCACTCATAATGGAAATTTTTTTTTTTTTTTTTTTTTTTTTTTTTTTTTGACAGGCAGAGTGGACAGTGAGAGAGAGAAAGACAGAAAAATCTTCCTTTGCCGTTGGTTCACCCTCCAATGGCCGCCGTGGCCCCCGTGCTGCGGCCGGCACATCGTGCTGATCTGAAGCCAGGAGCCAGGTGCTTCTCCTGGTCTACCATGCGGGTGCAGGGCCCAAGTACTTGGGCCATAGCAGAGAGCTGGCCTGGAAGAGGGGCAACTGCGACAGAATCTGGCGCCCCGACCGGGACTAGAACCCGGTGTGCCGGCGCTGCAGGCGGAGGATGCCTATTGAGCCATGGCGCCAGCCCATAATGGGAAATCTTAACTATAAGAGGCAGGAAAAACAATCCCAATTCTCAAACTCTCAAACTCCAATTGCTAATGTCATTTAGGCTTACTTCCTTCTATTACTTTATCTGTGAGGTTTTTTTTTTTTTTTTTTTTTTTTTTTTAAGTTTAATCTCACTTGAGACCCATACAGAAAATTTTTAAGATTTATTTTGAAAGTTAGGAGAGGGGCCGGCGCTGTGGCATATTGGGTAAAGCCACCACCTGCAGTGCCAGCATCCCATATGGTTACCAGTTCCAATCCTGGCTGCTCCACTTCCCATCCGGCTCTCTGCTATGGCCTGGGAAAGCAACAGAAGATGGCCCGACTCCTTGAGCCCCTGCACCCACGTGGGGGACGCAGAAGCAGCCCAGCTCCGTCCATGGCAGTCATTTGGAGAATGAACCAGAGGATGGAAGACCTCTTTTTCTCTCTCTCTCTCTCTCTCTGCCTTTGCCTCTCTGTAACTCTGCCTTTCAAATAAATAAATAAAACTGAAAAAAAAAAAAAAAGTAATTTAGGGGGGGGAAAGACAGGAGAGGGAAGATATTGAATCCCACCTACTGGTTCACTCCCTAGATGGCCCCAATGGGTGGGACTGGGCCAGGTCGAAGTCAGGAGCTCCATCCACATCTCCCACGAGGGTGTCAGTGGCCCAAGTTTCTGGGCCATCTTTCTACAGCTTTTCCCAGGGAAAGCGGTTGGGACTCAAACTGGTGCCCATAGCAGCATTACAGGTGACAGTTTAATCCACTGCACCACAATTTCAGTCCCATTTTTTCATATACCCAAAAAGTACTTGTGCAATTTAAATGGTTAAACAAGAAACTCTCAAATGGGTGTACCAATTCACTTAACTATTGGACTAACTCTGAACAGAAGTTTTCCCCTATTTTCTTCTAATGTGAGCAATCATCAAAACATTCATGGAGGGGGCCAGCACTGTGGCCAGATGGGCTAAGTCTCGCCCTCAAATTATTTTTAAAAAGAAATAATATAACCTTTTACTGGCTTCTTTCAACTTTTTTTTTAAACTCAAAGAAACCCACAAATACCTTCAGCAAACTTCTCATCAAGCTGACATTTACCTTTTTTAGCTAAAACAGTTACCCCACCCCCATCCCCTTCTTTTGTCTGTATTATTGAACTCTTTTTTTTGGTAGTCATTTCCTGAGTTAGCTGACTGTATGGTAGGCAGACATCTAATTCTTGCTCTTTCAGTGAACTTCATCTAAGTATCAAAATCAGCATGCCAGATCATGTGAAAATTTATCAATGGCTAATGGATGCACGTGGTTTAATGCAGATATTATGCCACCAGAAAATGTTATGACACGCAGTTGTTGGCATTTTTTTTCATATGCCATTAAAACAAAACTCATTGATAACCATGACTTAGAAAAACTTATTATTGAAGAAATCACAAATAAAATAAGTTAGGGAATCACTGAGAAGACAAGAAGAAACTAAATATACTTTCAATCTTGATTTAGTAAATATGAATAAAAAATTATAGATTAAAAGCAAATGCATTATATAAAGATCATAAAAGTAGTTGCTACCTATTTCAACCAAGCTTCTTTCAATTCAAAAATATATCTGCCAAGTACTTTCTTAACATCACTACAATGTTTGCTAAAATGTGTATCTGATCTTACTTTGAAATTCAATTCCTTGCCCTTCTCTTTCCATTTGTTAACCAAAACATCAAGTCACACTAGCTGAAGTAACTTTTGCTTGCAAATTCTATTTTTAAACTTAAATGTACATTAAATTATGCTTACTTGTGTAAATAAAAATATTCTTTTCAAATACTATTACTATGTGTAGATGTGTAAACATGCAATTACTGTATCATGGGAATGCAGTTTTCAACAGATACTATCAATCTGCCCTCCAAACCAGCTGAACTAATTTACACTTCCACTAGCAATGCAAAAGGTCCTAGTTCCCATACCTCTTAGATTGTTTGATTAACATTTGCCAATCTGACAGGGGGAAATGGTCTCATTATTTGAATGCAATACTTTCAATACTGCCTTTATTGTACCCTGTATGAATTATTTATTTTTTTAAAGAACATGGATACGTTCAGGTTTTTCAGTCTAATCCCTTTCTTTTATGTATCTCTTTTCTAATAAAAAAAATAAATGTCCAAAAAAAAAAGTAGCAATGCTCCTTCACAGGGACCGTTCACTAAGGTGAACATATCCTCATGGTCTTTACAGAAATTAAAGACAAAATGCTCCAGAAAAGTCTAACAAAAAGATATGTTAAACAAGTACTGACATGCAGGGTAATCAAAGCTCTTGAAAGCCATAACAGTTTGTGACTTTGATATAATGCTCATTTTCGCCTCTTGTTTTCTGGAAATAGAGATATTTGGAAATTAAAACTCTAAAATCAATCTGGCAACAGCATGCAAAGTAGAATTCAAAATAGACTGAATTAGAGAAAATTATGATTTTGGGAGTATAAATGTAGAGTTAAATGTGAGATGAAAAATTACCTACACAAACATTAAAGTCAAAGCTAAAAGAAGGGATATGTTGTTAAGATGGGAGAAAAGAAGGAAAGGCTGCAGCTGTGGGTTTACCCGGGGAGGAAATCCAGAAACAGCCAGGAAAGTAAGAACAATTTAAAAAATACAGAGTCTGGTAAAATTGGTTTTCAAAATGACAGAATGCAGGACTTGTAAAACCTTATGGTAAACCAGATTGAAGTTGTGTGAAGGAGGGTACATCGTCTAGGGTGACAGTGGCTTAAAAAGTCCATGGAAAACGATGAAGTACAACACTAGCTTATATTCCATCTCCTTCCAGAATATAAGGTAAGGCTGGTAAAATACAAAGTCAGAATGAAGCAAAGGAGGGAAAGCAAATATGCCAGTCACATGATCTGATAAAACTGCTATGGTGAAGCATTAAATTCATTCTGACCTCATTTACTAGCAGGGCAAAAAGATAAACAGTGCAAATCCCATCGCTTCAGGTAAGGCAGATGGATAATTTCTTAAGAAAAACTGTTCCTGGAAATTTAAAAGAAAATTTTTAATTCTCATGTGGTCTTGAAATTAAAGGCCAATGTCCTAGACAGGTTTTACAATAAATGAATTAGAAATTTTATTCTATTTAATAGTTCTGTGGCATTTAACACACTAATATTGTTCTAAGGTTTTAACAAAATGCTAACTCATTTAATTTTCACGTAGCTAATTCCTTTAATATTGTATAAAATGTGGGAAAGTGCTGAATGAGTGCTGGCATTCCAGGTGGATGCTCACTGAGAATGACCCATGCTTTGAGGCTAAGCATTATAAAGGATAACAGGATCAACTGGAAGCTTACCTCCCAGGATAAGAGAAATGTTTGTCAGAAAAAGACAAAATGGAAGGAGCCAAAGCAGGAGAACTACAATTGGAAACCAGATCATTCAGGATATGGAAACTTTAACCAAATTAAAATGCACCCTTCACAACCTTGAAGCCAGTGCTCTCACTTTATATGTAAATTGAAGACAGCTGGGGTTCACTCTGGACACCTCCCACCCCACCTCACTCTGCCCCCCAATCCTAGACTGAAAACTCTTCAAGATTATCACATATTTAACTTGCTCCTGAACCACTCTAGCCAACCTTTAGTGGCAAAAAATAAGAAGATAAATAAGCCAATTCATAAACTTCTCCCTCGAACTTAGGTAAACAAGGTTATCTTGGTGGCCATTCAAATTCCCAAAGCACAGGGCAAACTTTCTTGAGATTCTCTCCCTAGACTGGTTTTCTTTGAAGGGCAGTAAAGGAGGGGGAACAAAATGGGACATTAGCCAAAACAGTGTTTCAAAGTTCTTGCTAACAGATGATTTTTTATTAAGAATGTGAGAAACCAGAAACTTCTCTACAGGACAAGCACATCACAAATGCTGATTAATTTCCTATCTGATGAAAGGAAGAAAGGAAGGATGCAAGTCACTGAGGAGACAGTGAGGGAAGACCTTATTTGAATGGAAAGCAGTTCCCATCATACATCCCTTAAGGATAACTTTTAAAAGGCAGTAATTGCATTTTGCAATTTTCTAGCTCTGGGTACAAGTATTTAAACCCTTATTACATGCCTGATAAAGTAAAAGTGAGTCCCTGGGGAGATGAAGCATATACATTCTAGTCTGTAAAACATTAGGGAGAGAAACAAAGAGTGTAGCTTTTTAAAAACCTGATCTGAGCCATGTAACCTAAGATACTAAATGACCTGCTCACTACCTTCTGGTACAAAACCATCATCAGAGAATACCATACATTTTTGCCCATCACCAAGTGATTTTCTTTTTTCAGAATAATTTTTTCAGTCTGGAAAACAACTTTTAACTCGGAATGTTCTAGGAAGGTCCCAACTTCAATTACAGGAAACATCAAGCAGGCCTGAGATTGAAATTATAACAACCACACTTTCAGTTTGACTTAAAATACTCAGGGGCTAGAAACATTTAACAGAAGATAAGAGACAAAGCAGATGGCACAGTCCCAGCACAAAGTCAGAAAAATAAGGCTATAAAGAAAGCAGGAGCTAGTTTTACCTGCTGGGGAAAAGAAAGTCTGTCCATTTACATTATATAAGACAAAAATATTCAGGAAATTCTCATATTATGAAAAACCAACTTGGTTTTGAGGCTCAACTTCTGAGCACACACAGGATGAATCAACATCTTATCTCAAGTCAGCCACAAAAACTGCTTCACTCAAATTTTTTCACTGCTAATGTTTTATGGCACATTTCCTGTTGGCCACTTGACTTTCATTTCTGAAAAGCTGTCCACCTCATGGCACACTCTGGACAGCTCGAAGCCGGTCCCCAGTGCAAACAGGTGGTCCGTACCGCTTGCCCCATCTTCTCGGCCACATGACCTCGATTCCTCCTAATCTCATTTCTGAATCATTACTTCCGGTGCCCCAGCCGGCTTCTCCCAGTGGCCTGAAGGAGCTAACCCCAAGAAATGTTGACAACACTCTGCCACATCTGGCTTCCAGCGGGATGAAGGCAGAGGCCCAGAGAGGGCGGGCGGAGCGAAAACTCGAGCCTGGAACGACGTCGAGTTAGCAAGGCACAGGCTCTGCCCAGCGCCCGGCTGCTAAATGTCACTCGGAGATGTTCCCGCGGCATCACCCTCCAGGGGCTGGGCGGCCGGCCAGGCGCTGCAGCCGCCGAGCCAGGGCGCGGAGCACGCGGCGCACGCCGCGCAGCGGCCTCTCCCGGCCGGGGGCCGGGGGCCAGGCCGGGGGAGCCCCCTCGGGCTCCACCGCAGCCCCGCCCGGGAGACCCGCGCCGGGGGCGGGGAAGGGAAGTGGGGGCCAGGCGGAGGGGCGCGGGCGGGGAGGCGCGGGCGGGGCCGGGCCTAATCACATGGCGCAGACGACGCAGGCCGCCCGGCATCTCTTTCTTTCTCTTTCGCCAACCTGGGCTCCCATCCCGCCCCACGCAGGCGCCCCCGGCCCGCGTCCCGAGAGAGAGAGAGAGAGACGAGGCCTCCTCTGCCTCGCCGAGACACTCACTTTTCGCCTGCGGCCACCAGCTCTTTGCCCTCGCTGTTGCTGAACGCGTCAGTCTCCCCGGGGCCGTCCTTGGGGCCGGGCGCCGGCGGGGCCGCGGGCGGCGACGCCCCGGACTGCGGCTGAGTGGCCCCCTTGCCCAGCTCCTGCAAGATCTCCGAGGGGGAGCTGGACAGCCCCCGCGCCAGGGGCCCTGCTGGCCGGCCGCCCCCGCCCCACCACGGGTGGAGCCGCGCGGCGGCGGCCGCCGGGCCCGCGGCCGGCCAGCCCCCGCCCCGTGGGCGCCGGCACAAGGTGACGAGGGGCTGCGCCCGCCTCAGAGCCGCACTGACAGCGGCGGGCGGCCGCAAGAGCAGGTCCCGCAGCATCGTGGAGCCTCGCAGCCGCATCATGCCTCCGGGTCCGTCAGCGCCCGCTCGCCAGGGGAAGATGCTCCGGGTGTGGGCGGCCGCCCTGCTGGGGAAACGCGGTCTCCGGCGGAGAGGCGGAAAGGGCAGAAGAAAAACGAGCAGCGACGTGGGTGCGGCTCCGGCTCCGGCCCCGGGGGCTGCTGCTTCTGCTGCTCTGGCTGCTACCGACGCTGCCCGAAGCCGCTGCTCGCACCGCCGAAGGCTCCGCACTGAGGCTGACGCGCAAGGGAGGGCTGGAGACATTCCGCGCTCACCCACCCGGGGGCGGGAGGACGCCGGCGGCCTGCCCCCTTCGCCTGCTCTGATTGGCTCAGGCTCCCGACCTCTCTTCTGATTGGCAACTGGAGCAGTCAAATTTCTCTCGGCGCCGGCTACGCGGAGAGTCGGGAGGGGGACTTGCGGGGGAAGGGGGAGGGGTGCGAGGCTAGGAACCAGACTGACGTGTGAGGCGGCGGGGGAGTCTGGGCGGGCTCCAGAGTAGCCCCTTCCCTCGTGCCGCCACGGACTACCTTAGATGGCTGCCGAGAGCTCAAGGGTCTCCTCATGTATGAAACGAGTGGGCTCCTTCTGGACTCCGGGGCCTCGAGCTGTTGGGGAGACCCGAGGGCGAGAGCTCCTGTAGCCAAGGGCTGGACGGTCAGCGGCTTGGCCAGGGCTGGAGTCTGGCCGGCCTGGCGGTCCGGGCTCGGCTGGTCCAAGCTTGCCGCTGCCCCGCAGCTATGTGGTCAGGGCGTGTGGCGACTCCTCCGAGGGCCGCGGTCCCGCCGAGGCAGCCCAGGACGAGCTGCATCCCTCTCCCAAATGTAATATTTGCTTGAAACTTTCCATGGTTGGCTACTACCCAGATGTGAAGTGTTTAGGAAAAAATGAGCAAAATCCTTTCAGCTATGCGACTTAAGCCATTTAGAAGGTTGGGGGTGTGGGGAGGGCGAAAAGGGGAGAATCCACTTTCCTTTATAAATTTTTTTTAAAAAGTGCAAATTGATACTTCAAGAATATGATTTCATTAATGCTAGTTTTGTGCTCGAAAGCCAAATTGTAACTACTTTTCTGTTTTAAAGGCTGCTTCATTGTTTTGCAACGGAAGCATCTGAATTCTGATTCTCAATATTCAGCCAAGCATCACTTTATCCATATTTTCTTTTAGACTTATGGGAAAACAGCCATAGATCTGATGAACTCCGAATCACTGCCTGAGCTCACATATAGAGTCCATTCTCGGACAAAGATGTTATTAGACGATTTTCTGAAACAATTAGGTTTAAAGGCATAGACCCAAAGGTTCATAGGATGATTTTTATGAGACATAAGGGTGTATGACAGGTGCGTCATGAGCTGATCACCAGATTTAGTAACCTCATGAATCTTAAAACATCTCACTAGATTAATAATTAGGAAATCTGACTACCTACATGACCTTTGGCATGTCACCCAGTCTTTCCATGTTTAAGTTTCTATCTGCTCTTTAACCGGAAGAACCTGGAAAGTGCTATCATGTGTAAAGCAGTTAGTCACCCTTTTTTTTTTTTAATAAAAGCCGTTAAGGCCGGCGCCACGGCTCACTAGGCTAATCCTCCACCTAGCGGCGCCGGCACACCGGGTTCTAGTCCCGGTTGGGGCGCCGGATTCTGTCCCGGTTGCCCCTCTTCCAGGCCAGCTCTCTGCTGTGGCCAGGGAGTGCAGTGGAGGATGGCCCAGGTGCTTGGGCCCTGCACCCCATGGGAGACCAGGAAAAGCACCTGGCTCCTGGCTTCTGCCATCGGATCAGCGCGGTGCGCCGGCCGCAGCGCGCTGGCCGCGGCGGCCATTGGAAGGTGAACCAACGGCAAAAGAAGACCTTTCTCTCTGTCTCTCTCTCTCACTGTCCACTCTAACTGTTAAAAAAAAAAATTAAAAAAAAAAGCCGTTAAGATAATTGCAAATTACTTAACAGCTTTTATTACTGTTTAATGTTAATTGCCACAAAAATGTTGATATGAATCAAAGTAATGTCATATTCACGAAATTGAACCCCAAGTTTTGGAGGAAAGGTAACAAATATGGCCTCTGCCTCATCTTTGTAGTGACTTATCAATGATTTGCAAACCTTTATATTGTCCTATCTTTCATACTAAGCAAGAAGTTTTGACTTTTTTCTCAGCCACATCGAAAGCTACTAACAAATCCTGTTACTGTTTTCCTCCCAATTTTTCTCTTAGCTTCTCTATTTTTCCTATGAAATTCTTTCTGATACTCAAAGGTTTTAATGGCTCATAGTGAGGACAGTGCTGTGGTGTGGATACATCACCCAATGGTGGAGACGCTGCTTGCGGGTGCTGGTATCCTATGTGGGGGCCCATTTTGGGTCCGGCTGCTCTGTTTCTAATCCAGCTCGCTGCTAATGCACCTGGGAAAGCAGTGGAAGATGGCCCAAATGCTTGGGAACTTGCACCATGTGGGAGACCAGGAAGAAGCTTCTGGCTCCTGGCTTGGGATCAGCCCAGCTCCAGCAGATGCAGCCATTTGGAGGGTGAACCAGGGGATGGAAGATCTCTCTCTCTCTCTCTCTCTCTCAGCATCTGCCTCTCTGTGACTCTGCCTTTCAAATAAATAAATAAATCTTTAAAAGACACAAGCAGATATGTTCTGCTTCTAAAAAACCAAAAATGCCCCACAGTATACTTAATAAACAAGAAAGCTAACCTAGTAATAGATTATTCTCTAGAGTTTATATTTAGAAGGGTGAGCTGGTGGGGATGGACAGATGTTACTCCTAACATTTAGAAGAACTAAAAGTCAGAGTCCAGTGAAGTTTAACTCCTTCTTTGAGAAATCCAGTGAAAAGATTATAGCTAATAATTTGAAGCTATTATAAAGAGAACGAAAATGTGACTCAATACTATCATTTGATTTCTTAACCATAGATCTTTTTTTCAGTCTTTAGGGATGCTTTACTCACACAACTTCAGGACTATGCACTGGAGCCTCAATTACATTGAATGTAATCATATCATCATAGAAAAGAAACATCTCTGTAAAAACATACCGTGATCCACCACAATGTCTACAGCAGAAAAAGGCTCTCCGGATTAACACGTGGCTGGTGTCAGGGCTGCTCTTCCACTTCCTCTTTGTGATTAGCTAAGTGCAGCTATCCCACAGAGGGTGAAGGTCTCATAGCCGGCCCCAAGTAATCCCCCATCTGAAGGCAACATTGGGATTTGTGCAGTTCACTTCTATTCTAACTTAAAGAATTTGACTTTTGAGCCTCTTCACTTCTGAGCTTCTATGCTCTTTTAAAGATTAGAAAAGGCAAATGTTTTAAGATTATCATGTAACCCATATGTAAATTCCAGATCTTGCCCTTCACAAAAGCTGAAATATTATTTGTTGACTTAGAGCTAAGCGGAAAGTAATTCTCCTGTGAGTAACAACTTAAAAGAATTGCCTGAGAATTCTTAACATTCGGAGGCTAGGGTAAGGTTTGGGAAACCTCTAAACGAGCCTGTGCTACTACTTCCCTTTCTTCTGTTGGTTTCCTGCTTTAACTGGCCAGCTTCCTAGCCTCGCTGATAAGCCTTGCCAAACATGACTTATTTTTCCAATGCTAAACTTAGACCTATGTCAAAGCAAGTATTATACATCCCTCATCTATAAAATGAGGATAATATTAATATTTGTCTTATAGAGCTATGGTGAGGGTTGAGTGACCAATATGTGTAGTGGTAGGAGTAATGCCACTGTTCTGTGTCCTATTGTAACCATGGGTGAATAGATTCTGTTGTGCAGTGTGGTCATTTGTCACGTTCAACATAGAAAAGCCAAACTGGGAATTGTTTCAAACCATCTAATCATAAAATCCTTAAGGAAATGCTGGTGTCCCCAAATGAGTTCAGTTATTTCACTTTTAGAAAACAAACCAGTAATTTCCAAAGTATCTTAAGATAGAAAGGGACTGTTGCACAGACAGGTTAAGGAAAGTTAGGCTCAGTGCCCACGGTACCCACTATACACAAATAACATTTAAAAGTACTGAAGAAGGAAAAATTGCTGGGGAACAAACAGCAAGCTCTGGGTATACATGTTATATTCAAATACCCTAACATATGGGCAGTAAATCTAAAAATCTATCTCAATCTATTTAATCTAAAAACCTATCATTTGCTATCTATGTCAGTGAGATTGAACATCTGTTCATTGTGACATCACACAAAAATGACAAGATTTTCATCAGACTTAAGCAGCATATTTAAATGGTCTGGCTTGAGGGACAGCCACTGTGACAAAGCAGAGAAAGCTGCTTGGGACACCCACATTCCATATCAGAGTCCTTGGTTTCCAATCCCACCTCCACTTCTAATCCATCTTCCTGCTAATACACCTGGGAGACAGCAGATGATTGCCCAAGTGCCCAGGTCCATGCCATCCACATAGGAGACACAGATGGAGTTTCTGGCTCCTGGCCTTGTCCTGACCTATCACTGGCTGTTGTGGGTACTGGAAGAGTAAACCAACAGATCTATCTCTCTGTCTTTATTCTCTTCTCTCTCTCTCCTTTCTATCCTCCCTCACCCCATACTTTCAAATACATAAGCAAATCAATCTTTCTAAAAAATTAAATGCTCTGGGAGCTGGCATTGTTGCACACTGGATTAACTTAATTAATCTGGCACTGGTAATGTTGGCATCCCATGTGAGTTTCAGTTTGAGTCCCAGCTGCTTGACTTCTGATCCAGCTCCCTCCTAATGTGCCTGGGAAGGCAGCAAAAGGTGGCCTCTATGTAGGAGACTCAGATGGAGCTTTGGGTTCTTGACTTCTGCCTGGTTCAGCCCCAGCCATTGTGGGCACCTTTCAAATAAATAAACCTTTTTTTTTTTTAATGCCTTGGCTTGAAATACTAACTGTAGGGTCTGGGGCTGTGGAGTAGCTGGTAAAGTCACCACCTGCAGTGCTAGCATCCCATATGGGCACTCATTCGAGTCCTGGCTGCTCCACTTCTGATCCAGCTCTCTGCTAATGTGCCTGGGAAAGCAGTGGAAGGTGGCCCCTGCATCCACGTGGGAGACCTGAAAGAAGATCCTGGCTCCTGGCTTTGGATTAGCCCAGCTCCGGCAGTTGAGGCCATTTGGAGAGTGAACCAGCAGATGGAAGATTGATATCTCCTCTCTCTCTCTCTCTCTCTCTCTTTCTCTCTTTCTCTCTTTCTCTCTCTGCCTCTGCCTCTCTGTAACTCTGCCTTTCAAATAAATAAAATAAATCTTTTAAAAAAAACTAACCGCATGATTTTTTTGGAGGGTTCCTTGATGGTTGGAATGGGGGAAGGCTGGCTATCAATTGTTTTCCTTCATTCAGAGTAAATGGTAAAGATTTCAATAGTTAAATTTGTAAATTAATAGCATTTATATTCTGTAATTATATTCAAGAGGCCTCCAAATATTCATTAACTTTGCAAAGTGATTTTAATTCTTATCATTCTGTAGATTCATAGAAATTAAATTGGACTAATCCTCAACCCAGAGATAAGTTTTATGTGTATATCAGCAAAACCTTAAAAAAATTGTAAATAGTTGAAAAGTTAGTCAAAAAGTTCACCTGCTTGAGAATGAAAGCATGCGCTATGGTAGATTGTATTACTGTTTCCAAATATTTTTGTTCCTCCCACTGGGAGGCAGGCTGTTGGATGGCAGACTTGACCTTGATTTGTTCAATGAAATGTGAGAGGAAGTGATATGTCACTGCGGAGTGGAAACTCTAAGTCGTCACTGGGTTCTGTCGTGCCCTTTTCTTTTTGGGAGAATAACACCTTGTCCCAAAGAGGGGCTGTATCTTTACTAGGTTCCCAGATGGAACAAAGCTGAGGATAATTGTGACAGAAACACCATGCAGAGAAATAAACCTGATTGTAGATCATTTAAATTGAGGAGTTATTACATAAAAATGACGTTGTTTAAGCTGCGTGATAGATTGTCCAACTTAGAGTGAGAAGTCTTGGCAGCCATGAGGCCAATCTGGATTGTGAAGGGCGTTTGAGATCTCTAAAAGACAGTCTACTTCAGAGCAGCTGCAACTGAGTGCCTCGGAGACACTGGTGTCGCTCCTCCGCGGGCTCGCGGGAGAACGACACCGGACCGGACGCTGTTGTTTAAGCGAACGACTCTGCGTTGTGCGCTCAAGTTTGCTCCTGTGCTAACCGCGTTCTAACTGCATTCCACTTGGTGTGTGTCCTCATTCTTGTTATTCTTTCGGAGCATGGTGTGAGATGGCTGCAGCGCCTTGCGGCACATAAGCGAATCCCCCCGCGCCGCTTCTATCTCGCCTTTATAGTCCTTTCCCACCAATCCGTGCTCTGCTGCCCACGTGCTGAGCACGCTGTTCTCCTCCAATCAGAGGTTGGATCAGGAATCAGCTAATTAACGAAGCAGCTGTGTAAGATTTGTTTACTCCCTCTCAGCGCCATATGGTGGGAGATCAGGCGCATAGAGTTAGTCTCAATAGTCTCAGTAGTCTAGTCTAGTCTCGATAGTCTCAGTACTTATTTCGCCCATGTTGCGGGAGACGGGCCCTGCTCCCCACAGGGCCCTGCTCCCCACACACTGGGACTGCTGATCAGAATAAACACCCACTTCCAGAAACAAAACTAAAGCTCAGGGGCCAGTGCCGTAGCATAGCAGGTAAAGCTGCCGCCTGCAGCGCCGGCATCTCACATGGGCAATGGTTTGAGACCCAGCTGCTCCATTTCCAATCCAGCTCCCTGCTTACGCATCTGGGAAAGCACTGGAAGATGGTCGAAGTCCTTGGGCACTGCACTCATGTGGGAAACCCAGAAGAAGCTCCAGGCTTCTGGCTTCTGATTGGCCCAGCTCCAACCATTGCAGCCATTTAGGGAGTGAACCAGTGAATGGAAGCTACCTCCCCCCGCCCCCGCCCCGTCTCTGCCCTTCAAATAAATAAATAAATCTTTAAGAAAAATTCCTAAAGTTGTACTTATGAAATTTGTATTTCTTAAAAAATAAATTTAAAAAATTTTAAAAAAAAAGTTCAGGTAAGAAACATTTGATTGATATTTCAATATGCAATATGTATTCGGACACTCTAAGGGGGGCTAATTACCACTGGTTTGAAGTATGAGTCCTGTATTAACTATAGTGTAATTGTTTTTATTTTTATTTTTCCAAAGTCAGGAGCCAGGAGCTTCCTCAGGGTCTCCCACGCAGGGGCAATTGGGCCATCTTCCACTGCTTTCCCAGGCCGTTAGCAGGGAGCTGTATTGGACTCGAGCCCATACCCATATAGGATGCTGGCACTGCAGGCAGCGGCTTTACCTGCTACTCCACAGCGCCGGCGCCTGAGCTTTAGTTTTGTCTCTGGAAGTGGGTGTTTATTCTGATCAGCAGTCCCAGTGTCTCCAGGCACTCAGCTGCAGCTGCTCTGAAGTAAACTGCCCGTCTTTTAGAGATCTCAAATGACCTTCACAATCCAGATTGGCTTCATGGCTGCCAAGACTTCTTACTCTAAGTTGAATAATCTATCACTAACTACCCGCTAAACCATAGCACTGGCCTTGTAGTTGGTTTTATACTGTAAAATCTAACCTTGGGTCACATTTTCCAAACCAGACAAAGAAAAATGAGCCAGAACATTCACCTATCTATGCTCGTTCAATTGTATGATCATATTACCATTTCAGAAAGCAATTATTGAACTCCACTGAAACCATGACTTATGGAGCTAAACTCAAAATTCAGAGTCTGCAATAATGCATTTTAATGCACAGGTTAAAATTCATCCTGTAGAAACTCCTGTTTCATTCAAACTATAGCTTTGCTTTTCAGGCATCTGACATTTACAGTAAGCATCTGGTTCTCCCAGTCTTATTATTAGACACAACAAACAACTCTACAAACTGTAAGGGTTGATTTGCGGTTGAACTGCCTCTAACATGAACAACAGCCTGCTGTGTTCTGGGGCAGAGCTTCATTCAGAAGCACCCTGGATAGCACAACAAACAACATGATGTATTTAAAAATCTCAGCAGAAACAACCCCAGCGCTTTTCAATAGGAGAATGGATTAAACTATTTCCACAGAATAGAGTCACACACATTGTTTAAAAGTAATGATCCCCGGTGTTGTGTATTGAAGTGAATAAGTCTCAAAAACAATGTTGAGGGACAAAACAAAGTTACAGATGGATATATCTAATATATGTGCACATATGCAAAATATCAAGATTACACAATTTTAAAGCATGCAAAGCAATATATTATTTGTAGATTTATACATAAGTAATTTTAAAAGCTTAAAACATACATATGAGAGATAAAATAAAATTCAACATAGTGATTTTTACCTCTGGGTGTATATACATATATATATACACATACATACATATATATAACATGTGGAATGGGATTGAAGAGTTCTACACAGGGGCTGGCACTGTGGCATAGTGGTTTATGATGCTGCCTGCAGCGCCAGCATCCCATATGGGTGCCAGTTCGAGATCCGGCTGCTCCATTTCCAATCCAGCTCTCTGTTGTGGCCTGGGAAAACAGTAGAAGATGGTCCATGTCCTTGTACCCCTGTACCTGCGTGAGAGACCCAGAAGAAGCTCCTGACTCCTGACTTCTGGCTCCCAGCTTCGGACTGGTTCAGCTCCAGCCATTGCAGATATTTGGGAAATGAAGCAGTGGATGAAACACCTCTCACGCTCTCCTTCCCTCTCTCTCTCTCTAACTCTGCTTTTCAAATAAATAAATTATAAAAAAAGTTCTACATAGAGTGCTTCAGCTGTGTAATGATTGACTTCTTGAAACAATAATTTTAAAAGTCTGCAGCAAATATTTTTTATATTTTTTCTCTTCTTGAAATATTTTATGATAAAAGAAGCTTTACTGGGGCTGATGCTGTGATGTAGCACCTGCAATGCCAGCATCCCCTATGGGCACTGGTTTGAGTCCCGGCAGCTCCACTTCCAATCCAGCTCTCTGCTATGGCCTGGGAAAGCAGCAGCAGATGGCCCAAGTCCTTGGGTCCCTGCACCCATGTAGGAGACCCTGAGGAAGCTCCTGGCTCCTGGCTTTGGATCGGCGCAGCTCTGACCGTTGCAGCCAATTGGGGAGTGAACCATCAGAAGACCTCTCTCTCTCTCTCTCTCTCTCTCTCTCTCTCTCCTTTCTCTGTGTAACTCTGACTTTCAAATAAATAAATAAATCTTTAAAAGAAAGAAAGTCATTACAGCCCACCAACAGTTATTATATGTTTAGAAAATGTTACAAACTCAGCATTAAGTTTTACTGGATTCTCTTATAAAGACTTTATTTATTTATTTGAGAGGTATAGTTACAGAGAGTGAGAGAGAGGGAGAGAGACAGAGAGAGACAGAGAGAAAAGTCTTCCATCTGCTGGTTCACTCCCCAAATGGCTGCAGTGGCTACAGTTAGACCCATCTGAAGCCAGGAGCCAGGAGCTTCTTCTGAGTCTCCCATTCGGGTGCAGGGGCCCTGGCCCAAGGACTCGGGCCATCTTCTACTGCTTTCCCAGGCCATAGCAGAGAGCTTGATTGGAAGAAAAGCAGCAGGGACTTTTTCAACCGCTATGGGATGCTGGCGCTGCAGGTGGAGTTTTAGTCTACTGTGCCAGAGTGCCAGCCCCAACTGGCTCTTTTTAATCTTCAATTTTGCCTAGCCAATACTAGGTGATATAGCTATCAGGTAATGCAGCTACCCTTTAAGAGAAGACAATCTACAAACAGTGTCCTTGAATATAAAGTTTTACAAAAAATAGGAATGTTTAACTGAAAAAAATCATAGCAAAAATTATTTAGTTCTTGGCTACCCCAAACATAGATACAGAAACAATTCCTTCACTAATAAAATATGAATGCAACCTTCCTTCCTTTGAGAGTAAAGATCTATTTATCTTTGTAACATTCCTGTTGGGGACAGGTATCAGTACATTTATGGCTAAAGAAATAAAAGTTAATAAGATCACAAGACTACTTACTAATGGCATTGAAAACACATGGCTCTTATCAAAGAGGGAGGTACCTTTCTCTGAAGGCAGGAGAGAACTTCCACTTTGATTATGGCTTGTCTAAATAAGGTCAGAGTTTGTGAACTCAAGAAGCTTCCATAGCCTTGGCAGCTCATGACAAGAGCCTCTGGTGATTACTGACTTCATAAATAAGAGTTGTTAAATCAACAATGGGAGTCACTGTGCACTTACTCCCCATGTAGGATCTCTGTCCTTAATGTGTTGTACTATGAGAATTAACGGTAAAACTAGTCTTCAGACAGGACTTTATACTTTGTGTGTCTGTGTGGGTGCAAACTGTTGAAACCTTTACTTAGTATAGAGTTGATCTTCTGTATATAAAGATAATTAAAAGTGAATCTTAATGAAGAATGGGATGGGAGAGGGAGTAGGAGATGGGATGGTTTGCAGGTGGGAGGGTGGCTATGGGGGGGAAGAACCGCTATGATCTAAAAGTTGTACTTTTGAAAATTATATTTATTGGCCGGCGCCATGGCTCACTAGGCTAATCATCCACCTTGCGGCGCCGGCACACCGGGTTCCAGTCTCAGTCGGGGCGCCGGATTCTGTCCCGGTTGCCCCTCTTCCAGGCCAGCTCTCCGCTGTGGCCAGGGAGTGCAGTGAAGGATGGCCCAAGTGCTTGGGCCCTGCACCCCATGGGAGACCAGGAGAAGCACCTGGCTCCTGCCATCGGATCAGCCGCGGCGGCCATTGGAGGGTGAACCAACAGCAAAGGAAGACCTTTCTCTCTGTCTCTCTCTCTCTCACTGTCCACTCTGCCTGTCGAAAAATAAAAAAAAAGAAAATTATATTTATTAAATAAAAGCTTTCTATTAAAAAGAAAGAAAGAAAGAAAACACACATGGCTCATTAACTTCCCAGGTGGCAACAATGGCCAGGGATATGCCAGGCTGAAATCAGGAGCCAGATGCTTCATCCAGGTCTCTCAGGCAGTTGGCAGGGGCCCAAACATTTTGGGCCATTTCTGCTGCTTTCCTAGGCACATTAGCAGGAAGCTGGATTGGAAGTGGAGCAGTCAAAACTCGAACTGGCCCTCATAGGGGATGCCTGCATTCTTCATTGCAGGCACTGGCTTTACCCACTACACCACAATACTGCTTCCAGAGACTCTTAAAAATCATTTGTTGGCTTGAGCACGTCCCAAATTGTACAAGCTGACTGGCCCCAAATGGTGGAGTTAGAAATGTGCCAGGGGATTCCAATTCAATCCCATCAAGGTGGCATGTACCAATGCCATCTCACTAGTCAAAGTGATCAATTTCAGCTCACCATTGATCATAATGATAGGTCTAAGAGTCAAAGGGATCACATAAACAAGACTAGTGTCTGCAAATACTAACTGATAGAATAAAAAAGGGAGAGAACGAGCCAACATGGGAAGTAGGATACACAGCAGACTCATAGAATGGTAGATGCCCTAAACAGCACTCTGGCCTCAGAATCAGCTCTTAAGGCATTCGGATATGGCTGAAGAACCCATGGGAGTATTTTAGGCATGGAAAGCCAAGACACTCTGGCAAAAAACAAAAACAAAAAAAAAAAAAAAAAACAAAAAAAAACCAAAACCTAAATGAAAGATCTCTGTGAGTGAGATCCCAATAGAAAGAACAGGTCATCAAAGAAGGAGGTACCTTTCTCTGAAGGGAGGAGAGAACTTCCACTTTGACTATGACCTTGTCTAAATAAGATCGAAGTCAGCGAACTCAAAAGGTTTCCATAGCCTTGGCAACTCATGACAAGAGCCTAGGGAGATTACTGACACCATAAACAAAGTGTCAAATTGTTAAGTCAACAACAGGAGTCACTGTGCACTTACTCCTCATGTAGGATCTCTGTCCTTAATGTGTTGTTCAATGTGCATTAATGCTATAACTAGTACTCAAACAGTATTTTACATTTTATGTTCTGTGTGGGTGCAAACTGATGAAATCTTTACTTAATATTTACTAAATTGATCTTCTGTATATAAAGAGAATTGAAAATGAATCTTGATGTGATTGGAATGGGAGAGGGAGTGTGAGATGGGAGGGTTGTGGGTGGTAGGGAAGTTATGGGGGGGGGAAGCCTTTTTAATCCATAAACTGTACTTTGGAAATATATATTGACTAAATAAAAGTTTTTTAAAAAAATCATTTGTTGGGAGTAATTTCCCAAAATGTGAGGCTAAGTAGCTAACCTGGATAAAGCAGACCAGGCGTAATCCTGATGAGGACCCCATAGTAACTGAATGCTCTGCCTGAAGGAGCCGTAACCAACCCACTCCAGCCAATTTAGCTAAGTGAGAGTGCAGACACAGCTAGGGCTTTGAATTCTTAAAAAAAAAAAATCCAGGTATCTGATAAAAAAAAAAGTAAAATTCTCTGACTTTAAAATGTTAGGCAGCTCATTTAATTTTTAAGCACTATACCATTCCAAACATCTGCAAGACTAATTTGGTCGGTAGACTGCCACATTTCCAACTCTGTCCTGAATGATCAGAGGATGATGGCACTATAACATTCTTTGAGGTTATTCTACTCCAAATCATTGGTCCCAGGCAGCCATGAAAATCCCATTCTTCTTCCAGATGCTGCAGCCAACCTGCTACTCAGGGAGGAGTCACTCTTAAGGTGAATCCAACACCCCAAAGCCAATAGAGTGGAGAGACAGCAAAAAAACTAGAAATTTCATGACATTTTTGAGCTACTGACTGAGCCAGCTTTGATGCCTGCTGTCTTCTGGGATTTCTTGTGACACACAGTATTTCTCATTATTTAAATCAATTTGAGTCTGGGTTTCCATGAAGACATCCTAATTGATTCAAAGCCACAACAAAAAATTTCTTCTTATGTCTCTATCTTTTTCTTTGCTCCCAATACAATTTATAACATCCTCTTTTGTATATATCTACCTTTTAACTTATTTATATATTACATGACCCCCTGATCCTTTGAAGGGCCATGTGTGTCAAAGATTTGCATCACCTAAAAATAAAGATTGGGGCTGGTGTTGTGGCTTAATGGGTTAGACCACTTCTTGCAATACGGGCATCCCATGTGGGCACTGATCTGAGTCCTGGTTGCTCTACTTCTGATTCAGCTCCCTGACAACGGGCTGGGAAAGCAGTGGAGGATGGACCAAGTGCTTAGGCCCCTGCACCCACATGGGTGACCAGGTTGAAGCTCTTGGCTCCTGGCTTTGGCCTCGCCCAGCCCTGACCATTGCAATCATTTGGGGAGCAAAGCAGTGGATGGAAGACTTCTCCCTCTCTCTCCATGTCACTCTGCCCTTTAAATAAGTAAAATAAATCTTTAAAATGAATAAATTTTACAAATTAAAAATAGAGGCCAGAGCTGTGGCCTAGTGGGCTAAGCCTCTGCCCGCGGTTCCAGAATCTCATATGGGCTCTGGTTCATATCCTGGTGTCCCCCTCACACTTTTTTTTTTTTTTTTTTTTTTTTTGACAAGCAGAGTTAGACAGTGAGAGAGAGAGAGAGACAGAGAGAAAGGTCTTCCTTCCGTTGGTTGGTTCACCCCCCAAATGGTTGCTACAGCCAGTGCGCTGCGCCAATCCGAAGACAGGAGCCAGGTGCTTCCTCCTGGTCTCCCATGTGGGTGCAGGGCCCAAGCACTTGGGCCATCCTCCACTGCACTCCCGGGCCACAGCAGAGAGCTGGACAGGAAGAGGAACAACTGGGACAGAATTGGCGCCCCAACTGGGACTAGAACCTCGGGTGCCAGCGATGGAGGCAGAGGATTAGCCTATTGAGCCGTGGCGCCGGCCCTCCTTTTTTTTTTTTTTTTTTTTAAGATTTATTTATTTATTTGAAAGTCAGAGTTACATAGGGAGAGAAGGAGAGGCAGAGAGAAAGAGGTCTTCCATCCGATGGTTCACTCCCCAATTGGCCACAATGGCCGGAGCTAGCTGTGCCGATCCAAAGCCAGGAGCCAGGGGCTTCTTCCAATCTCCCACATGGCTGCAGGGGCCCAAGGACTTGGGCCATCTTCCACTGCCAACCCAGGACATAGCAAAGAGCTGGATAGGAAGTGGAGCAGCCAGGCCATGAACCAGTGCCCATATGGGATACTGGCACTTCAGGCCAGGGCGTTAACCCACTGTACCACAGCGCAGGCCCCTGGCATCTCCTCTTCTGATCCAGCTCTCTGCTATGGCCTGGGAAAGCAGTAGACGGCCCAAGTCCTTGGGCCCCTGCAGCCACGTGGGAGACCCGGAGGAAGCTCCTGGCTCCACTCCAGCTGTTGCGGCCATCTGGGGAGTGAACCAGAAAGTGGAAGACTTTTCTTTCTGCCCCTCCCTCTCTCTGTCTGTAACTCTGCCTCTGAAATCAATTTTTAAAAAATTAAAAATAAAGAGATAAAGTTAGAGACAATAAATATTAAGAAACCTACCCCAAACCTCTTCTCCCCTGCTGTCACAGCAAGTAACACTAAGCCAGTCTGAGACAGCCAGCTTTATCTTTCTACTAAAGTAGACTTCTACGCTTATACCTGATTAGTTAGTATTTGAACCTTAACTTGTTTCTCTTTGTTCTTGCCAGAAGGATTGACGTTCCTTTACCTAGCCTACTTTCTTCCTTAGAATCTTGGCTTCCATCCCTCCTATCACCTCACATGGCCTAAGCCCCTTTCTCCACCATCGGAATTCCACTGGCTCTTCTCCTCAATCCCCGTTTATGCCTTTAGAGTGCTCTCTGATTTCACATCACCTCTTAGAATCGTTTAAGATGGGCAGGTAATGTCCCCTTTTGAAGAAAGGAGCACAGAGCAAAGCCAGCAGCGGGTAGTGTGGAAGGCAATCAGGCTGGAGAGACAGGCAGAGGATGGCTCACGCAGAGCCTTGCAGACCAGAGTACAGAGTCTGGGTTTCAAGTGCTGTGAGAAGCCTGTGGGATTCGGTTTTGTTTTATTTTTTAATCAGGGGTACACAACTTGATCTGATCTACATTTTGACCATGCAAATGATTAAGTACTGCAAACGTAGAGTGTTCACGCAGTTCAAAGTTTCAAAATGTTTCCAGAGCTTGCATATTTAATTATAGGCTATGTTAGCTTTGAGCTATCCACTCATTTTGAATATGAAAATTAACAGTTGAGGCTCTTTAATATAACAGAGGTGTTTACTAACTGGAAAATGGAAGAAATGTGTTAGGATAAATGAAACTATCACAATGTTCTTTGAATCTAGTGTAAATTCCTTCCTTATTTCATTTCACAAAGAGGAAAAAGTTTATTAAAATTCCAGCTGCAGGTCTTTATGCTGTCTCCTCTGCAGTGTGTGCCTGTGCCAGCCACAAGAATCTAAGACCACAGAGATGAGCTAAGGCGTCTTCAGGCTTTAGGAGGCAGACGAGCCATAGCCATATGAACTTCTAATTCAAATGCGGCATTCTCTTCTGAAAAAGTCTGAAATCCTGTCATTTGCAGCAACGTGGATGGAACTAGAGAACAGCATGCTAAGTGAAATAAGCCAGGCCCAGAAGGACAGACACCATCAGTTCTCACTGACATGTGCTGCTCACTCGTCCGAGAAGTGAAGAGTAAAACAGTGGTCATTAGAGACTGAAGGAGAGAAGCGAGTGGGGCAAGAGGCACGTTAGACAGCAGACAGCAGACAGCAAAATACAGTTAGTGGGAGAGTGAAGCTCTAGAGCTCCACAGCACAGATGTAAATGCTGGTTTTCTACATAAAACTTACACATAAAATAGTTTATGGACAACTAGAACTCAGGGGGTCATGGGCTCCAAGTGCAAAGAAATGGTAAATGTTTAGGGAGATGAAATGCTCATTACCCTAATTTGGTCATTACACATTGTATATTTCTATCTAATATCATACTGCATGCCATAAATATGTATAGTTATGTGTCAATTAAAAATGAATTTCAAAAATTCAGAAAATACAGCATTTGGATACTACAAACATTACATGTAAGTGTATGTTCACTCAAAGGATAAAATGATAGACAAATGAATTAGATCAGCAAGATTAGGGAGTATTCTAAAAAGAATGACACTTGGTAGGTAGACATCCAGTGTATAAAGATGACAAGGGCGCTCTTTCAACCACTTAGAAGGAAGTTAGATGGATTCAGGAAATTGTACGTAATTTGGTGTGGTGTTACTGTCACTATTCACTAAATATTTCCAATCTTCTGTGCAACATTGCACGTCCCTGCTTCCTTGATATTAATGGACTCATGAGCCTTCCTTTGGCCAGAGAAATGTTGTTATAAGCTTAAAAAATGCACAATTTTCTTCTCTCTTTTCCCCTCTGCCACTATAACTGTTAATGCCTAAATCTACTGGCTGCTCTGTCTGCCTCGGTGCTGAGCGCAGAGAAAGAAACTTTGTGATTTTAAGATGCTGTGACTTTGTGGTTGGTAGTTACCATAGCAAAATGTATCTTATCCTGACTGATCCATTTAATCTGAGAGGAACTCGCCTGTAACTCTGCCTTTCAAATAAATAAATAATTCTTTAAAGAGAGAGGGAGAGAGAGAGAAAGCAAGCAGTGGATTAGAGGGAAGCCAGTCTTGCTGGCAGCAGCATATAAAAAGGTCATCCCACAAAATGACCATTTACCTAAAAGTGTACACCCAAAATATTTGAACTGGTGAATTCCAGTAAACATAGTTTGTACTTTATTGAATGCCATTTCTGACAAGCTGTTCTTATTTCCTCAACTAGCTTGAAATTTGACCAATGCAATGTGAGCCAAGAAAAAGACGTCTTCACAACCTATTCATTATTTAATCCGAGGCTGACCTGTACGTAGCAGATGGAGAGAAAAGTGTCTAGAGGCATCTGTATGCACGTAGATATTGGCTAGACTTGATATCAAGTACCAGCTGCTGTTACATTTCAATCGTAAGATGCACAAAACAAAGGAAATGATCTGAAGTGGGGCAGGCTTAGAGCTGAATTCCAGCAGGGAGTACTGCCTTCATAGATTGTGCCTCCCGGCTATAAGAACGTTGATTGTATTTTAACAGGGGAGGAGGCAATGAGATAGGGAAAGGTCTGGACATGAAGAATTTACCCTGTGTCCTAAATTATAAGTATGTAGGAAGGCCAAGGGTCCCTGAACAGAGTGGGATGCATATCTTAAAGTACCAAAGATGCTGAGATCAGTGAAGGAAAATGAGAGGATGGGACAAAAGATGGAGATCCTGCAGATAAACCTGGTCTCTCTTATTTTTTTTTTAAGATTTTTAATTTATTTATGTGAGAGGTAGAGTTACAGACAGAGAGAGGGAGAGACAGGTCTTACATCCACTGGCTCACTACCCAAATGACTGCAACAGCCGGAGCTGGGCCGTTCTGAAGTCAAGATCCAGGAGCTTCTTCCAGGTCTCCCACACAGGGGCCCAACCACTTGGGCCATCTTCCACTGCTTTCCCAGGCCATTAGCAAGGAGCTGTACTTGGAAGAGGAGCCGCCAGACTCGAACGGTTGCCCATACAGGATGCAGGGCAGAAGCTTAATCTACTAAGCCATGACACCAGCCCCCTGGTCTCCTTCTTTCATTTATTTTTTTTAAGATTTATTTATTTATTTGAAAGTCAGAGTTACACAGAGAGAAGGAGAGGCAGAGAGAGAGAGACAGGTCTTCCATCCACTGGTTTATTCCCCAATTGGCCACGATGTCCAGAGCTGCGCTGAGCAGAAGCCAGGAGCCAGGAGCCTCTTCTGGGTCTCCCAAGCATGGGCAGGGGCACAAGGACTTGGGTCATCTTCTGCTTTCCCAGGCCATAGCAGAGAGCTGGGTCGGAAGTAGAGCAGCCGGGACTCGAACCAGCACCCATGCCGGTGCTGCAGGTGGCAGCTTTACCCACTACGCCACAGCGCCAGCCCCTGGTCTCCTTCTTAATTGTAGTTGCTCCTCAATATTTGTCTTGTGAGCCAAGGGAAGTGCCTTAAGTGTGTACACTTGCTAGGCAGGTCCTTATACAGTGAGAAATCTAAGACGATTCCAAAGAGCAAATCTATGCCTTTATTTTCAAAGTTCAATAATACATAGAATTCTCTAAAGTTTTCTGAACTGGGAGTCAGAAGACTGGAGTTATAACTCTAGTCTAGCCATTACCCAACTGCTGTCCTGGACAAATCCCTTGACCTGTGTGTCAATGCCCTCAGTTCCCCATATCTATAAAATGGCCTAAGTGACTTAAAAGATGCTGTCCTGGGTCTTTACCTGTGATTCTGAATAGTGGTCACCTGCA